>NC_139991.1:35368544-35552973 GCF_964263955.1 Coregonus lavaretus | reverse complement strand
GTTACGTGAATGACTCCCCTCATGGTCAGGCCGAGAGGGAGGTGTTGGCGTTACGGTGGGTGGTGGCTTTCTGCCCAGTAGCCAGGTTCGTCCTGATCACAGAGGACTCTGTGTTTGTCAATCTCCCTGCGTTAGGGGGTTACCTTCTGGGGCTGAGAAGACACCCTGAGGACCTCTACTTAGGGAGGGTGATGCACAAAGACACCCCCAACCGAGACCCCTCCAGTCCCAGCTACTTAGCTCCAGCCCTCTATCCAGACAGGTACTGTACCTGGATATATATAGGAGAGTTATTCATCCACTCTTGGAGGGCAATGTAAACAGTAGGAAAATAATTATGGAAACAGTAGGAAAATACTTTATATTATTAAGAAACAATGCGTTAATTGTACTGAATTGAAAAAGTTTACAATAAGCTTCCATTGTCCTTCAAAAGGCTGAATAACTCCCATGTATTCTGTTTGCTCCTTAATATGCACCCTGGTTGGACCCAAGGTATAGTGACAGTGTACATTTTACTGTGCCCTAACAGGTATCTCCCAGACTACTGTGCCAGAACTGCCTCTGTCCTCTCCCAGGATGTGGTTAGGAAGGTGTATGTGGCGTCAGCTGGGGTCCATACCACCCTTCCCGCTGATGTGTTTGTGGGCCTGTGTGCCTGGAAGGCCGGGGTGGTACCCACCCACAGTGCACGCTTCTCAGGGGAGAAGCACATTCGTTATAATGATTGCTGTTACCGCTACCTGTTCAACTCCCCGGGGGTGGGAAGTGAGGAGCTTGGGACGGTGTGGGCAGATCTGGGCCAGGAGGATGGAGGATGTTCCCTTCTAGAGACCTACTATGGCCTGGTTGCTTGCAAGGCCCTCACTTACCTGGACAAACTGTCTTTCTTCAACTCGAAGGGACAGGAAGACTGAATCCCATGGCCAGTGTGTGTGTGTGTGTGTGTGTGTGTGTGTGTGTGTGCGCGTGTGTATGTGTGTGTGTGTGTGTGTGTGTGTGCGTGATATAACTTTGAATATGAGTCTCAGTATTACATTTTAGTTTTTATTTCAGGAAACAACTCCCTACTCTATTTGATCATGATCATGTTAGTGACGAAGGAAAGGCAGCACCAACAAAAGAAGCGTATTAAATATTAATTGAAGTGTGGCAGTTAAAGGGATTTGATTACGAAAAGTAAGATTGTTTTGCAGAAGAAGCCAGATATTGTTGCTGAGGTGGGAGGTGCTGATTTTGGAATGTAACCATACTTTATAAGTCATAAATCATCAATTATACTATTTAGGCCTGTATAGCATTCATCAACAGCTTTTGTTTCAATTCAACCCAGGTTTCAACTAAAAGTAGACAATACACATGGTTTCAAGCTTTGGTTGATATGAATTTTAATCTTCAAGTTAATTATTCATATGTCGGATTAAAGTCTCCATCTCAGGCCAATTTTTTTCTTGAGCGGATGGACAAGGGGCCAGAACATAATTACAAATAATTTGTACTACAAATTCACCACAAGAAGCCCAAACAGATATAACTTCGCTTTATCACAGGTGACAGTTTTAATACGGATCACTGCATCCTGTATCAAAAGGTTGGCCGGTCCTCATTAAAGTCCTGTAGATAACTTTTTGTTTACAAAGCTCTACTATACAAGCCTCTGACCTACCTCACTTCACTGTTAAAATGTTAAAATATGAGACACCAAACCCGTTCACAGGGATGGTTAACTCTCAAGGTTCCATCCCCGATCTACTGTAGGTAAATCCACCTTCAGTTTTAGTGCCCCCCATTTTTGGAATAGCCTATAAAACTCCCTACATATTGACTCTCTGGTGCATCTAGGGTAGTTTAGGACTTTACATTTGAATGAATTTAATGAGAATTGCAACTGTTTGGATTTGTGGTGTTTGAAGCTGTAGTGTTAATTCTGTCATTTGTAGTTTATTTACATTTTTACAATTTGTTGTCCTCAAGGTTGTGGTGGAAATTATAATAAAGTGAGAAAGACTGTCATTTCTTCAAACAATCATCGTTATTTAATATCGATTAATTATTGCAATAATGAGACTGGTCGACCCCACACTCTGAAGTGTGATGCCGAGAGCTCTCACATACAAAGAATACAAAGATCTTCTATAGCACGATACCCTCTCCTATTGTACATAACAAACAGCAAATGTGTGCAATGGGTCAAAAGGTGAGACTTGATATATGAGAAAGGAGTATCCCCCAGCCAGATAGCATTTGCCCTGAAGACTGTTCTTATTATACAGAAACCCAAGTTTGGCCCCTAAGACAAGGTTCCTTTCATCTTTATCCATACCCGAGCCATCTCTCCCTGGTACCTTACATTACATAAACACCAACTCATTCTATTGAATGCATGCTGAAGGTTTTATCACCCAACCATTCATAAATCAATTGTCAGCTCCAGATACCCCTGTCATGATCGTCAGGGAGAGACCAATGCGCAGCGTGTTGAACGAACATGTTTAACTTTATTTAATTAAAGTGCACACACGAAACAACAAAACAAGAAACGACTCGTGAAGTCCAGGGTAACAATGACCGACACGGAACAAAAACCCACAAACACAAAGTGAAACACAGACAGTTTAAATATGGCTCCCAATCAGAGACAACCAGCCAACAGCTGACACTCGTTGCCTCTGATTGGGAGTCACTCAGGCAAAACATAGAAATAGACGAACTAGAACCCCCAACATAGAAATACACCACATAGAACAAACACACCCTGGCTCAACAACTAGAGTCCCATAGCCAGGGTGTGACAGTACCCCCCCCTAAAGGCGCGGACTGCGACCGCGCCTCAAAAAGAGCAAAACAGGGGAGGGCTGGGTGGGTATACCTCCTCGGCGGCGGTTCTGGCTCCGGGCTTGCCCACCACCCTCCAATAAACCCCCCATAGCGCCCCTGGTCCGGTCTGACCCCGCTGGCTGGAGCTGACCTGGACGTAGCAGGAGCGGCTAGCTTCAGCTCCGTTGGGGAGCAATAAAGCGGTACCTGATTTGGCACCGATGACCAAGGCACGGGTTGTGCCGGACTGACGACGCGCACCCCAGGCTTGGTGCGTGAGGCAGGAAAGGACCGGACCTGGCTGTCGATGCGCACCCCTGGCTTGGTGCGTGGAGCAGCAACGGGCCGGACCGGGCTGACGATACGCACCCCTGGCTTGGTGCGTGGAGCCGGAACGGGCCTCACCGGACTGACGACTCGCACCCCTGGCTTGGTGCGTGGAGCAGCAACGGGCCGGACCGGGCTGACGATGCGCACCCCTGGCTTGGTGCGTGGAGCCGGAACGGGCCTCACCGGACTGACGACTCGCACCCCTGGCTTGGTGCGTGGAGCAGCGACGGGCCTTGCCAGGCTGACGACTCGCACCTCTGGCTTGGTGCGTGGAGCAGCGACGGGCCTTGCCAGGCTGACGACTCGCACCTCTGGCTTGGTGCGAGTGGCAGGAACGGGCTGGACCAGGCTGACGACTCGCACCACTGGCTTGGTGCGAGTGGCAGGAACAGGCTGGACCAGGCTGACGACTCGCACCCCTGACTTGGTGCGAGTGGCAGGAACAGGCCGGGCCGGGCTGGCGACGCGCACCGTAGGCTTGGTGCGTGGAGCAGGGACCGGCCGGGCTGGGCTGGCGACGCACACCGTAGGCTTGGTGCGTGGAGCAGGGACAGGCCGGGCTGGGCTGGCGACGCACACCGTAGGCTTGGTGCGTGGAGCAGGGACAGGCCGGGCTGGGCTGGCGACGCACCCCGTAGGCTTGGTGCGTGGAGCAGGGACAGGCCGGGCTGGGCTGGCGACGCACACCGTAGGCTTGGTGCGTGGAGCAGGGACAGGCCGGACTGGGCTGGCGACGCACACCGTAGGCTTGGTGCGTGGAGCAGGGACAGGCCGGACTGGGCTGGCGACGCACACCGTAGGCTTGGTGCGTGGAGCAGGGACAGGCCGGGCTGGGCTGGCGACGTGCACCGTACACTTAGTGCGGGAAGCAGGAACGGGCCGGACCGGACTGGTGACGCACACCACTTGCTTGGTGTGAGGAGCGGGACTGGGTTTCATCATAACCCTCCGCTCCCTCAGCTGCCTACCGAGTTCCTCTCGCCGTGCCTCATTTCTCACCCTTTCCCTTATCGCCTCCAATAGCTCCATCCTCTGCAACACTAACTCCTGCTCCCTCTGCGCCAGTAGCCCCCTTAACCTGGTGGCCTCCTCACCTAATCGCCCTGTGGCAGCCTCCTGCTGCCCAGTCGCCCCTGCCGTGTGCCCCCCCCCTAAAAATTTTTTGGGGTTGCCTCTCGACCGTCCGACGCTGACACTGCTTACGCCGTTGCTCCTCTCTCCGTCGCCTCTCAACTGTCTCACTCCATGGCCGGCGGTCCATCCCGGCCAGGATCTCCTCCCAGGTCCAGGACCCTTTCCCGTCCAATATCTCCTCCCATGTCCAGGCTGCCTGCTCCTGGACACGCTGCTTGGTCCTGGTATGGTGGGTTTTTCTGTCACGATCGTCAGGGAGAGACCAATGCGCAGCGTGTTGAACGAACATGTTTAAATTTATTTAATTAAAGTGCACACACGAAACAACAAAACAAGAAACGACTCGTGAAGTCCACGGTAACAATGACCGACACAGAACAAAAACCCACAAACACAAAGTGAAACACAGACAGTTTAAATATGGCTCCCAATCAGAGACAACCAGCCAACAGCTGATACTCGTTGCCTCTGATTGGGAGTCACTCAGGCAAAACATAGAAATAGACGAACTAGAACCCCCAACATAGAAATACACCACATAGAACAAACACACCCTGGCTCAACAACTAGAGTCCCATAGCCAGGGTGTGACAACCCCGATCTCTAGTAATGCCCATGTCCTTGACCTTACGCCTAGACTAGCTGCAGGTAGCTGGAGTAGAAACCATACCTTTAAAAAAACACAGCATTAGTAGAACAGTATATAATTGTTAACTATTAATATTAAACAAAGCAGGTAAACATGTTACATGTACATTTTTCTCTCACATTCCCCTTTCAAGGGACTATGTTCCTTCCAGGAAAAAAATGAACAGTAACATGGCAAATCTTACTAACATTTGTTGTAGAATATATGAATTATTAAAGATAAGAAAAACAGAGAATCAAAACCCTTCAATGTCGAGTATCTTATTTCCATGTAAGCTCCCTCCGTTGGTTCATTGAGCTTTCAACCTTAACATAAAATTATCCTTCATTGGGATTAATATAAACATTAAAATATCAATAAGAAATTCTCAACAATCTAAATCATTTTTCATCGAAACACAATAATCATGTTGATACTGAGCACTCCCATTGGTCAACATGGTGGAAATAACTATTTCCATCCCCATAACACCATCTGTAGAAACTAAAATTAGCATATCTTGTTGGACAAATCCAGGTAGTGACTCCCGGTTTAAGTAAAATGTATTCTAGACACCATCTGTTGTCACCTTTACCATAACCTCGAGAGAGGACAGATCAGAACAACAGTTTAGTTCAGTTCATTTCTGATTCAGGAAATCCAGACAAGCATTTTCTGTATGACTAATTATTACTTTTACCAATATCCTTAATACAAATTTCTAAGACAAATGTCAAATAGAATAACAACACATTCTGTTGAAACAATATTTTCAAATTGGCTTATACTCCCCTATCACACTATCGACCTCACCGTAGAGTCAAAGGATCAGGAAATTAGGCCACTAATCCTCAGGGAGTAATCTCGATCATCCAGTAGGCCCAATCTGGTGAGATTTGTATCAAAACAAAACAGAACAAACAACACAACGATACACTTCTATATATCCATCAAGGTGTGTACAACTTCAATCGAAAAAACCTTCAGAGGACTGGTAATTTCCCCAAGTTGACACGTGATGAATGTGATTTACAATGTGATTAATGTGTAAAAACAACAGCACTACTGGTGAAATAAAAAACAATTTAAAATAACAAATCGAATTGGAATCACTACCCTTTATAACACCATTAAGAAAAAATTGTAGAATAGACTAAAAACAGCCTACCCTTACTGAAAGGCAACGCCCTCTCTTGCTCCCTGTGGTCCGAATCACAAATAGGGCTATGAACTATAAACCGCACTAATAGTCCCCTGTAGCTCAGTTGGTAGAGCATGGCGCTTGCAACGCCGGGGTTGTGGGTTCGTTTCACACGGGGGGCCAGTATGAAAAATGTGTGCAATCACTAACTGTAAGTCGCTCTAGATAAAAGCATCTGTAAAATGTAAAAGTCAGGCCATAGATCAGAGGTCATTCAAATCAGTATTTGTATTTATTATGGATCCCCCATTATCCCCCATTAGCTGCCCATTAGCCACTGCTACTCTTCCTGGGGTCCAGCAAAACTAAAGCAGTTATACATTTTAAAAACATCACAATACATACATAACATATTTCACAACATACAGTGGGGAAAAAAAGTATTTAGTCAGCCACCAATTGTGCAAGTTCTCCCACTTAAAAAGATGAGAGAGGCCTGTAATTTTCATCATAGGTACACGTCAACTATGACAGACAAAATGAGAAAAAAAATTCCAGAAAATCACATTGTAGGATTTTTTATGAATTTATTTGCAAATTATGGTGGAAAATAAGTATTTGGTCAATAACAAAAGTTTCTCAATACTTTGTTATATACCCTTTGTTGGCAATGACACAGGTCAAACATTTTCTGTAAGTCTTCACAAGGTTTTCACACACTGTTGCTGGTATTTTGGCCCATTCCTCCATGCAGATCTCCTCTAGAGCAGTGATGTTTTGGGGCTGTCGCTGGGCAACACGGACTTTCAACTCCCTCCAAAGATTTTCTATGGGGTTGAGATCTGGAGACTGGCTAGGCCACTCCAGGACCTTGAAATGCTTCTTACGAAGCCACTCCTTCGTTGCCCGGGCAGTGTGTTTGGGATCATTGTTATGCTGAAAGACCCAGCCACGTTTCATCTTCAATGCCCTTGCTGATGGAAGGAGGTTTTCACTCAAAATCTCATGATACATGGCCCCATTCATTCTTTCCTTTACACGGATCAGTCGTCCTGGTCCCTTTGCAGAAAAACAGCCCCAAAGCATGATGTTTCCACCCCCATGCTTCACAGTAGGTATGGTGTTCTTTGGATGCAACTCAGCATTCTTTGTCCTCCAAACACGACGAGTTGAGTTTTTACCAAAAAGTTCTATTTTGGTTTCATCTGACCATATGACATTCTCCCAATCCTCTTCTGGATCATCCAAATGCACTATTTTTTAATAGCAAACTTCAGACGGGCCTGGACATGTACTGGCATAAGCAGGGGGACACGTCTTGCACTGCAGGATTTGAGTCCCTGGCGGCGTAGTGTGTTACTGATGGTAGGCTTTGTTACTTTGGTCCCAGCTCTCTGCAGGTCATTCACTAGGTCCCCCCGTGTGGTTCTGGGATTTTTGCTCACCGTTCTTGTGATCATTTTGACCCCACGGGTTGAGATCTTGTGTGGAGCCCCAGATCGAGGGAGATTATCAGTGGTCTTGTATGTCTTCCATTTCCTAATAATTGCTCCCACAGTTGATTTCTTCAAACCAAGCTGCTTATCTATTGCAGATTTAGTCTTCCCAGCCTGGTGCAGGTCTACAATTTTGTTTCTGGTGTCCTTTGACAGCTCTTTGGTCTTGGCCATAGTGGAGTTTGGAGTGGGACTGTTAGAGGTTGTGGACAGGTGTCTTTTATACTGATAACAAGTTCAAACAGGTGCCATTAATACAGGTAACGAGTGGAGGACAGAGGAGCCTCTTAAAGAAGAAGTTACAGGTCTTGTTTGTAGGTGACCAAATACTTATTTTCCACCATAATTTGCAAATAAATTCATTAAAAATCCTACAATGTGATTTTCTGGAGAAAAAAATTCTCATTTTGTCCGTCATAGTTGATGTGTACCTATGATGAAAATTACAGGCCTCTCTCATCTTTTTAAGTGGGAGAACTTGCACAATTGGTGGCTGACTAAATACTTTTTTCCCCCACTGTATTAATTGTGTTCCCTCAGGCCTATACAAATCCATGTGTACATGTGTGTATATTGCGCATGTTATCGTGTGTTTGTGTTACTTCACAGTCCCCGCTGTTATATAAGGTGTATTTTATCTGTTTTTTAAATCTAATTTTACTGCTGGCATGAGTTACTTGATGTGGAATAGAGTTCCATGTAGTCATGGCTCTATGTAGTACTGTGCGCTTCCCATAGTCGGTTCTTGACATGGGGACTGTGAAGAGACCTCTGGTGGCATGTCTTGTGAGGTATGCATGGGTGTCCGAGCTGTGTGCCAGTAGTTCAAACAGACAGCTCAGTTCACTCAACATGTCAATACCGCTCACAAATACAAGTAGTGATGAAGTCAATCTCTCCACCACTTTGAGCCAGGAGAGATTGACATGCATATTATTAATGTTAGCTCTCTGTGTACATCCAAGGGCCAGCCGTGCTGCCCTGTTCTAAGCCAATTGCAATTTTCCTAAGTCCCTCTTTGTGGCACCTGACCACACGACTGAACAGTAGTCCAGATGCGACAAAACTAGGGCCTGTAGGACCTGCCTTGTTGATAGTCCTGTTAAGAATGCAGAGCAGCACTTTATTTTAGACAGACTTCTCCCCATCCTAGCTACTGTTGTATCAATATGTTTTGATCATGACAGTTTACAATCCAGGGTTACTCCAAGCTATTTAGTCTCCTCAACTTGCTCAATTTCCACATTATTCATCACAAGATTTAGTTGACGTTTAGGGTTTAGTAAATAATTTGTCCCAAATACAATGCTTTTAGTTTTTGAAATATTTAGGACTAACTTATTCCTTGCCACCCATTCTGAAACTAACTGAAGCTCTTTGTTAAGTGTTGCTGTCATTTCAGTCGCTGTTATAGCTGATGTGTATAGTGTTGAGTCATCCGCATACATAGACACACTGGCTTTACTCAAACCAGTGGCATGTCGTTAGAAAATATGGAAAAAAAGGAAAGGGCCTAGACAGCTGCCCTGGGGAATTCCTGATTCTACCTGGATTTTGTTGGAGAGGCTTCCATTAAAGAACACCCTCTGTATCCACAATATAGCAGGGGGTGTAAAGCCATAACACATACACTACCAGTCAAAAGTTTGGACACACCCACGCATTCAAGGGTTTTTCTTTATTTTTCATATTTTTTATAGTGAAGACATCAAAACTATGAAATAACACATATGGAATCATGTAGTAACCAAAAAAGTGTTAAACAATTCAAAATATATTTTATATTTGAGATTCTTCAAATAGCCACCGTTTTGTCTTGATGACAGCTTTGCACACTCTTGGCATTTTCTCAACCAGCTTTATGAGTTATTGCACAGTCATTTTCTTAATGGGTGCATGCTTATTAGTAACTGGAATAAGCAATTTACTTAATGTGTCAAGTGCAGTGTTTGGTTGCTCCTCATTACACACCACAGATCAGCAAATATTCTTTACATCATCAACATAAGAATCATTACAAAACTTTGTGTGAACTCTTATACACTATATTAGGCCGAGCATTTGGAACTTTGGTTTTGTCACGCCCTGGCTCTGGGGACACTTAAATGTTGAGCCAGGGTGTGGATTTTCATTGTTTAGTTTTCTATGTTTTTGTTCTAGATCGTGTTGATCTATGTTGGCCAGGGTGGTTCCCAATCAGAGACAGCTGTAGCTCGTTGTCTCTGATTGGGGACCACACTTAGGCAGCCTGTTGGCACCAGTTACTCAGTTGACTCCTGAGTGGCGCATTGGTCTAAGGCACTGCATCGCAGTGCTAACTGTGCCACTAGAGATCCTGGTTCGAATCCAGGCTCTGTCGCAGCCGGCCGCGACCGGGAGACTCATGGGCGGCGCACAATTGGCCCAGGGTAGGGGAGGGAATGGCCGGCAGGGATGTAGCTCAGTTGATAGAGCATGGCGTTTGCAACGCCAGGGTTGTGGGTTTGATTCCCATGGGGGGCCAGTATAAAAAAAATATATATATATATATATAATGTATTCACTAACTGTAAGTCGCTCTGGATAAGAGCGTCTGCTAAATGACTAAAATGTAAATGTAAGTTAGTTTGTGGGATCTTGATCCGTAATGGTTTGGTGTGTGTAACCTCAGGACTTCACGTTTCGTTTTGTTCGTGTGTTGTGTATCAATAAAGATGTACGCTTATCACGCTGCGCCTTGGTTCCATGAGTCATCAGTCAACGTGCGTGACAGGTTTACTTAGATATGGCTAGTATATTGTGATCACTACATCTGATGGATTTGGATACTGCTTTAAAGCAAATTTCTGCAGCATCAATAAAGATTTGATCAATTCATGTTGATGATTTCATTCCTGTGCTGTTTGTAACTAGCCTGGTAGGATGACTGATAACCTGAACAAGTTTGCAGGAATTGGTTACAGTTTGAAGCTTTTTCTTGAGTAGGCAGCTTGATGAAAGCCAGTCAATATTTAAATTACCCAGAAAATATACCTCTCTATTTATATCACATACATTATCAAGCCTTTCACAGATGTTATTCAGATATCATCAAAGATATTATTTAGGTGAGTTTCAGACATAGTCAGAATATGAATGTCATCTGTTACTAGCAAGTCATTGACTTCATGAACCTTGTTTCTTAGTGCTATTCTTTGCACTTTCCCGGATGCTTAATTGTTTTCATTGCTTTACTTGGAAGCTTAGCATAAGTAGACATGCTCATGTTATTTATGGTGAGCTGCACACAGTGGACTTCCTTCTAGGCCACACCGCATCAGTGCTAACAGTATAACTCTGGTTCATAGACACATGATTACTACTGATGGGTTCTGATGTATAAACTAGAAATATCCTTAATCATGTCACAGAGGGGGAGAGAGGAATGCAGGACGTGTAAGTACTGGCAGAACATGTTATTGTTAATTATCAAGTATCCTATGGAAATGAGGAATGCCATAGACTGGTTCCTACACCAGAAAGTTAATGGTTATCTGTAGGAGGAATGTATATGGTGCAGGCAATCACATGGTTGCAGTCACTGATAAGGGTGGATAGCTGTGGGTCAGTGAGGAGTGAGGAATGAGGTCAGGTCAGGTCACATTAAGGGAGAAGGAACAGTTTATTGCCAGCATCACTTCACTTTCTACCTAGCAATAAACATGTAATGTTTAGAGGGAAGGGAGGATACTTCACCCAAATTGGAGTACATATATAGAGTGGCTTAAGAAAGTATTCACCCCCCTTGGCATGCTTCACTGTGGGGATGGTGTTCTCGGGGTGATGAGAGTTGTTGGGTTTGCGCCATTTTCTTTGATGGCCAAAAAGCTCAATTTTAGTTTCATCTGACCAGAGTACCTTATTCCATATGTTTGGCGAGTCTCTCACATGGGTTTTGGCGAACACCAAATGTGTTTGCTTATTTTTTCTTTAAGCAATGGCTTTTTTCTGGCCACTCTTCCGTAAAGCCCAGCTCTGTGGAGTGTATGGTTTAAAGTAGACAGATACTCCAAATGGACAGATACTCCAATCTCTCCGCTGTGGAGCTTTGCAGCTCCTTCAAGGTTATCTTTGATCTCTTTGTTGCCTCTCTGATTAATGCCCTCCTTGTCTGGTCCGTGAGTTTTAGTGGACGGCCCTCTCTTGGCAGGTTTGTTGTGGTGCCATATTCTTTCCATTTTTAATAATGTATTTTATGGTGCTCCGTGGGATGTTCAAAGCTTCTGATATTTTTTTTATAACCCAACCCTGATCTGTACTTCTCCATAAATTTATCCCTGACCTGTTTGGAGAGCTCCTTGGTCTTCATGGTGCCGCTTGCTTGGTGGTGCCCCTTGCTTAGTGGTGTTGCAGACTCTGGGGCCTTTCAGAACAGGTGTATATATACTGAGATCATTTGACAGATCATGTGACACTTATTTAACTAATTATGTGACTTCTGAAGGTAATTGGTTGCTCCAGATCTTATTTAGTGGCTTCATAGCAAAGGGGGTGAAAACATATTTACACACCACTTTTCCATTATTTATTTTTTAGAATTTTCTGAAACAAGTTATGTTTTTCATTTCACTTCACCAATTTTGACAATTCTGTGTATGTCCATTACATGATATCCAAATAAAAATCAATTTAAATTACAGGTTGTAATGCAACAAAATAGGACAAACGCCAAGGGGGATGAATACTTTTGCAAGGCACTGTACTTGTGCTGGTAGAAACATGTCTTTGTCTTCTGCAGTTGTGGGACCCAGTGGGTGAATAAACTTGGTTGAGCTTTACTAATCGTCCGTGAGTTTTACTCGGTTTGTTTAGAACCTAACAGTTCGCGCTGCGAGCAGGGTTCACCACGATTTAAAGTCGAACTAGAGAGTCCGAATCACTGAACAGGAGCCGGCACCAGAAACAAGGTAGGCACAGTTTCTACACCTGTTACCACTCCTTCTGACATCTTGGGGAGATGAGAATCGTAGGCTGAACAATTATAAGATACGGATAGCCCCGATAGGCCCACTGTAAATACTCCCGGTAGGGCTAGGCACTGCGGGCACTCCGTGCCTAGGAGGGTTTAGCCCCCTAATAGGTTAGACTGGAGCACTGTAGGCACAGCGTGTTCAGGAGGGTTAAGCCACTTAATATGTTAGATTAGGAGTTGGAGTCTGTTTAAGTGTCTGTAGTAAATATAGTATATGGATAAATTGTTATCCTTGTGTACTAGCATGGTAGGTTGTAAATTTATGGTGTAGGGTAGGTTCCATAAGGATAGGTCCCGAGATCCATGAGTGACATTATGGTGTAGGGTAGGTTCCATAAGGATATGTCCCGAGATCCATGAGTGACATTACAGTGTAGGGTAGGTTATGTATAGGATAGGTCCCTAGTGGGGGTATTCCCCTGCGAGGTCTGTTAGGGGGACGAAAGTGTGTCATCTGTTACTAGCAAATTATTGATTTCATGAACCTTGTTTCTTAAGCTACTGTCACGACTTCCTCCAAAGCTGCCTCTTCTCCTGGTTCGGGCAGGCTTCGGCGTTCGTCGTCACCAGCCTTCTAGCCACTGCCACTCCTCATCTCATCATTCCATTTGTTTTGTCTTGTTTATTACACACACCTGGTTCATATCCTCTCATCAGTACCTGGATAAGTGTTCCCTCTGCCCCCTTGTCTTTGTGTGTGATTGTTTATTGTGAGGAGAGTGTAGCTCGGTTGAGCTCCTTCTATTTTGTATTGCCGGGTTATTTTCCCTGTGTGCCTTGTTGGTTCCAGTGCGCCTGTTTTGCGCACTGGACTGTTTTGACAAATTTTTGCGTAACTCTGTATTCCGGAATAAATTCTGTTATTCTGTGATTTACCCTCCTGCGCGTGACTCCTTCAAATCACCCATCACAGAATCACACACAACCATGGAGTCAGCAGGAGAGGAGCACATGCCTGGAGTCGTGGCACGGGTCCGAGAGCATTCAACGATGCTAGCCAGCTTTGGATAAGCGATGGATCGTGTTCTCCAGGTCGTCCAACGCCTGGAGAGGAGAGGACCCGATCTGTCGGGGCCAGCTGGGAGAGCGGATCCAGCCACCCACACCCCAGCACCCAGAGGGATCCATATATCCTGACCACGGGATTTCGACGGGACAGCTGCTCCCTGCCAGGGATTCCTCCTCCAACTGGAGCTATACTATTCAAGCATCAGCCCGGCCCCATCAGATCGGGAGTGTCCGCCCTCATCTCCTGCCTCTCGGGGAAAGCCTTGGAGTGGGCCAACGCAGTCTGGCATGAAGGATGAGCCGTGTTGGACAACTACGGGGAGTTCGCTCGCCTCTTTCGGGCTGTCTTCGATCACCCGCCCGAGGGTAGAGAGGCGGGCGAGCGGCTGGTCCACCTGAGGCAGGGGATGAAGACCGCGCAGGACTTCGCCCTGGAGTTCCAGACTCTAGCAGCAGGGTCCGGGTGGAACAAGCGGGCCCTCATCGACCATTTTTGGTGCCATCTACGGGAGGATGTCCGAAGGGAGCTAGCCTGCCGGGACACCATGTTGTCCTTCCCTCAACTGGTGGACAATGCCATCCGATTGGACAACCTGCTGATGGCCAGAGGACATCCTGGAGGGGGCCTGACCGTTACAACCTCCCCCAATCCGGATTACAAGCTGATGGAGCTGGGTGGAGTGGCGATCTGGGAGAGCGGAGGACGACAGTGCCAGCGTCACTCTGGTGGCATGAGAGGACATTTCACGGCACGATGTCGTCAGCGTTCTTTTGGGTCTGGACGCGGCAGGCAGGGCACTTCTGCATCACCTCGGGTATCGAACACCCACACTCATTCAGAGCCCTCTGCTGCACACTGTACCCTACCCATCCACTTTCCTGATTACATTGTAGTTTCTCAGTGTAAGGTGCTGGTCGATTCAGGCGCAGCTGGGAACTTTATGGACAGGTCATTTTCACATAGTCTAGGCAGTACATTGGTTCCCCTATCCATTCCACTCCCCATCAGAGCACTTGACAGTCGACCATTAGGGTCCGGGTTCATTAGGGAGGTTACAGCACCAGTCACTATGGGTACACACGAGACTCATCGAGAGCAAGTCACTTTTTTTTATTATTGAGTCTCCTGATTTCCCTGTTGTGTTAGGTCTTCCCTGGATAGCACTCCACAACCCCACCTTTTCATGGCCGCAGTGGGTTCTCACGGGGTGGTCGTGAGCATGTCAGAGTAGGTGTCTAGGTGTTTCCGTTGGTGCAACCACGGTGGAAAGTCCATTCCCCCCGAATACCTCGATTTGGTGCACGCATTTTCCAAAACGCATGCGACCAAATTACCACCTCATCGGGTGGGGGATTGCACGATAAACCTCCAGGTAGATGCTGTGCCTCCCAGGAGTCATGTGTATCCCCTGTCACAGGCTGAACCGGAGGCTATGGAGACATGTGTCTCCGAGTCCCTGCGCCAGGGGTTTATACATCCCTCCACTTCGCCCGCCTCCACAAGTTTATTTTTTGTGAAGAAGGAAGATGGAGGTCTGCGCCCTTGCATTGATTACCGATCACAGAACAAGGGGACGATACGATTTAGTTATCCATCTGTTATCGAGTCAATGCATGGGGTGCGCTTCTTCACAAAATTAGATCTCCGGAGTGAGTACAACCTTGTGCGTGTCCGAGAAGGGGACGAGTGGAAGACAGCATTCATCACAACCATGGGGCATTACGAATACCTGGTGATGCCTTACGGTTTGATGAATGCTCCATCCGTCTTCCAGTCCTTTGTGAACAAGGTGTTTCGGGACATGCTTGGTCGCGGTGTAGTGGTCTACATCGATGACATTCTGATGTATTCCGCTACGCTCGCCGAGCATGTGTCCCTGGTTTGCAAAGTGCTGGCCCGACTGTTGGAACATGACCTTTAGGCCAAGGCAGAAAAGTGTCTGTTTTTCCAACAGTCCGTCTCTTTCCTCGGATACCGCATTACCACCTCACGTGTGGAGATGGAGGGAGATTGCATTTAAGCCGTGCGTAATTGGCAGACTCCAACCACGGAAAAGGAGGTGCAGCGCTTTATTGGCTTTGCCAACTGCTATTGGAGGTTTATCCGGGGCTTTGGCAAGGTTGCAGCCCCCATCACATCTCCGTTGAAGGGTGGGCCGTCCTGGCTCCACTGGTCTGCTGAGGCTGACAGGGCCTTCAGTAACCTGAGGGGTCTGTTCACCTCAGCCCCGGTACTGGCCCACTCCGATCCATCAATACCGTTCGTTGTTGAGGTGGATGCGTCCGAGGTAGGGATAGGGATGGTCCTATCTCAACGCTCAGGCATGCCACCCAAGCTCCGCCCCTGTGCCTTCTTCTCCAAGAAGCTCAGCCCGGCGGAGCAGAACTACGACGTTGGTGATCGGGAGCTGTTGGCTGTTGTCCAAGCCCTGACCGTGTGGAGGCACTAGCTCGAGGGGGCGAAACACCCTTTCCTCGTCTGGACGGACCTCCGTAACCTGGAGTACATCCGGGCAGCGAGGAGGCTGAACCCTCGCCAGGCCAGGTGGGCCCTATTCAGTCAGACGCACTGTCACGACTTTAAGACACAGAGGAGAGGCCCAGAGACAACACCCCCATACTCCCGGCCTCCTGCATTGTGGCGCCGGTAGTATTGGGGATGGACGTGGATATAGAGTAGGCGTTACGCACAGAGCCATCTTCACCTCAGTGTCCAGCTGGGCTGCAGTACGTGCCTGCTCTTGTCCGTGACCGTCTGATCTACTGGGCACACATGTCCCCCTCCTCTCATCACCCAGGTATCAGTCGAACAATGCACTGCCTGACCGGAAAGTACTGGTGGCCTACCTTGGCTAAAGACGTGAGTGTGTATGTCTCCTCCTGCTCTGTGTGCGCCCAGAGTAAGGCACCTAGGCACCGCCCAGCGGGTAAGTTACAGCCTTTACCAGTTCCACAATGGCCATGGTCCCACCTGAGTATTGATTTCCTTACTGATCTTCCCCTCTCTCAAGGTAACACCACCATCCTGGTCGTTGTGGATCGCTTTTCCAAAGCCTGCCTCCTCCTTCCTCTGCCCGGTCTCCCCACGACCCTGCAGACTGCGGAGGCCCTGTTTACACACGTCTTCCAGCACTACGGGGACCATAGGACATAGTGTCTGACCGGGGTCCCCAGTACACATCCAAGGTCTCGAAGGCATTCATGGAACGTCTGGGGGTCTCGATCAGCCTGACTTCTGGTTTTCACCCTGAGTCTAATGGGCAGGTGGAACGGGTGAATCAGAATGTGGGTAGATTCCTGCGGTCCTACTGCCAGGACCGGCCGGGGGAGTGGTCGGTGTTCTTGCCATGGGCCGAATATGCCCAGAACTCTCTCCGTCACTCCTCCACTAACCTAACTCCATTCCAATGTGTTTTAGGTTATCAATCAGTTCTGGCATCGTGACATCAGAGCCAGACCGAGGCTCCTGCGGTGGATGACTGGTTTCGGCGTATGGAGGAGACGTTGAATGCTGCTCACGTCCACCTCCAACGCGCCGTGCGTCGTCAGAAGGCCAACGCTGACCGCCACCGCAGTGAGGCCCCGGTCTTTGTACTGGGTGATCGGGTCTGACTCTCGACCCGGAATCTGCCCCTCCGCTTGCCCTGCCGGAAGCTGAGCCTGCGGTTTGTGGGGCCGTTCAAAGTCCTGAGGAGAATAAACGAGGTTACCTATAGGTTATTACTCCCGCCAGATTATTGTATTAACCCCTCGTTCCATGTGTCTCTCCTCAGGCCGGTGGTGGCTGGTCCGCTCCAGGAGTCTTAGTTGCAGGAGGTCCCTCCGTCTCCTCTGGACATCGAGGGGGCCCTGGTGTACTCCGTCCGTTCCATCCTGGACTCAAGGCGTCGGGTGGGGGGCCTTCAGTACCTCGTGGAATGGGAGGGGTACGGTCCGGAGGAGTGGTGCTGGGTCCCGGTGAGGGATATCCTCGATCCCTCCCTGTTGCGGGATTTCCACCGTCGCCTTCCGGCTCGCCCTGCTCCGCGTCCTCCTGGCCGTCCCCTGAGGCCAGTGTCGGCACACTGCTGGAGCTGCGCATCAAGGGGGGTACTGTCACAACTTCCTCCAAATCTGCCTCCTCTCCTGGTTCGGGCAGGCTTCGCGTTCGTCGTCACCGGCCTTCTAGCCACTGCCGCTCCTCATCTCATCATTCCATTTGTTTTGTCTTGTTTATTACACACACCTGGTTCATATCCCCTCATCAGTACCTGTATAAGTGTCCCTCTGCCCCCTTGTCTTTGTGTGTGATTGTTTATTGTGAGGATAGTGAAGCTCGGTTGAGCTCCTTGTATTTTGTATCCTAAGTGTAGTGAAATGTGATTCAGTTCGGATTTCAAAGCTACCATTGCACTCAACAAGTATGAACATTGACACAAAGTATGAGGATTCAGGATGAGTCCTAAAGTAACTTCATAACATCAGCTCCACTGATGTAAATATCCATTATGCTCAACTACTTCAATATTTGATATACGTTGGTATACAGCGCATTCGGAAAGTATTCAGACCCCTCCATTTTTCCACATTTTGTTGCATTACAGCCTTATTCTAAAATAGATTAAAGAAAAAAGAATCATCATCAATCTATACACAATATCCCATAATGACAAAGCGAAAACAGGTTGCAAATGTATTAAAGATTTTAAAAAACGGAAATACCTTACCTACATACAGTACCAGTCAAAAGTTTGGACACACCTACTCATTCCAGGGTTTTTCTTTAATTTTACTATTTTCTAATTGTAGAATAATAGTGAAGACATCAAAACTATGAAATAACACATATGGAATCATGTAGTAACCAAAAAAGTGTTAAACAAAACAAAATATATTTTATATTTGAGATTCTTTAAATAGCCACCCTTTGCCTTGATGACAGCTTTGCACACTCTTGGCATTATCTCAACCAGCTTCATGAGGTAGTCACATGGAATGCATTTCCATTAACAGGTGTGCCTTCTTAAAAGTTAATTTATGGAATGTCTTTCCTTCTTAATGCGTTTAGCCAATCAATTGTGTTGTGACAAGGTAGGAGGGGTATACAGAAGATATCCCTATTTGGTAAAAGACAAAGTCCATATTATGGCAAGAACAGCTCAAAAAAGCAAAAAGAAATGACAGTCCATCATTATTTTAAGATATGAAGGTCAGTCAATCCGGAAAATTTCAAGAACTTTTAAAGTTTCTTCAAGTGCAGTCGCAAAAACCATCAAGCGCTATGATGAAACTGGCTCTCATGAGGACAGCCACAGGAATGAAATACACATAGTTACCTCTGCTGCAGAGGATAAGTTCATTAGAGTTACCAGCGTCAGAAATTGCAGCCCAAATAAATGCTTCACAGAGTTCAAGTAACAGACACATCTCAACATCAACTGTTCAGAGGAGACTGTGTGAATCAGACCTTCATGGTAAAATTGCTGCAAAGGAACCACTAATAAAGGACACCAATAATAATAAGAGACTTGCTTGGGCCAAGAAACACGAGCAATGGACATTAGACCGGTTGACATGTGTCCTTTGGTCTGGAGTCCAAATTGGAGATTTTTGGTTCCAGCCGCCTTGTCTTTGTGAGACGCGGTGTGGGTGAACGGATGATCTCCGCATGTGTATTTCCTACCGTAAATCATGGAGGAGGAAGTGTTATGGTATGGGGGTGCTTTGCTGGTGACGCTGTCTGTGATTTATTTAGAATTCACGGCACACTTCACCAGCATGGCTACCACAGCATTCTGCAGCGATATACAATTCCATCTGGTTTGGGCTTAGTGGGACTATCATTTGTTTTTCAACAGGACAATGACCCAACACACCTCCAGGCTGTGTAAGGGCTATTGTACCAAGAAGGAGAGTGACGGAGTGCTGCATCAGATGACCTGGCCTCCACAATCCCCCGACCTCAACCCAATTGAGATGGTTTGGGATGAGTCGGACCGCAGAGTGAAGGAAAAGCAGCCAACAAGTGCTCAGCATATGTGGGAACTCATTCAAGACTGTTGGAAAAGCATTCCAGGTGAAGCTGGTTGAGAGAATGCCAAGAGTGTGCAAAGCTGTCATCAAGGCAAAGGGTGGCTATTTGAAGAATCTCAAATATAAAATGTGTTTTGATTTCTTTAACACTTGTTAGGTTACTACATGATTCAATGTGCGTTATTTCATAGTTTTGACGTCTTCACTATTATTCTACAATGTAGAAAATAGTAAAAATAAAGAAAAACCCTTGAATGAGTAGGTGTTCTAAAACCTTTGACCGGTATTGTATGTCATACCATATCTTTATAGGAAAATCCCCACAATCATGTATTAAATTGTGTTTGCCACATAAGGCATATAAGTTAACACACTTACAAATACACCACTGACATACAATGCATTCAGAAAGTATTCAGACCCCTTGACTTTTTCCAAATTTTGTTACATTACAGCCTCATTCTAAAATTGATAAAATAAAAATACACACAATACACCATAACGACAAAGCAAAATCTGTTTTTTAAAATGCAAATGTATTTATAAAAAATTTAAAACGGAAATATCACATTTACATAAGTATTCAGGGGGGGGTAGCTCAGTTGGTAGAGCATGGCGTTTGCAACGCCAGGGTTGTGGGTTCGATTCCCACGGGGGGGCAGTATGAAAATAAAAAAGAATAATGTATGCACTAACTGTAAGTCGCTCTGGATAAGAGCGTCTGCTAAATGACGTAAATGTAAATGTATTCACACATGTATTTGGGGAGTTCCTCCCATTCTTCCCTGCAGATCCTCTCAAGCTCTGTCAGGTTGGATGGGGAGCGTCGCTGCACAGCTATTTTCAGGTCACTGCTCTGGCTGAGCCACTCAACAGGACACTCATGTCCAGAAAGCCACTCCTGTATTGTCTTGGCTGTGTACTTAGGGTCGTTGTCCTGTTGGAAGGTGAACCTTCACGTCAGACATACAGTGGGGGAAAAAAGTATTTAGTCAGCCAACAATTGTGCAAGATCTCCCACTTAAAAAGATGAGAGAGGCCTGTAATTTTCATCATAGGTACACGTCAACTATGACAGACAAAATGAGATTTTTTTTTCCAGAAAATCACATTGTAGGATTTTTAATGAATTTATTTTAAAATTATGGTGGAAAATAAGTATTTGGTCACCTACAAACAAGCAAGATTTCTGGCTCTCACAGACCTGTAACTTCTTCTTTAAGAGGCTCCTCTGTCCTCCACTCGTTACCTGTATTAATGGCACCTGTTTGAACTTGTTTTCAGTATAAAAGACACCTGTCCACAACCTCAAACAGTCACACTCCAAACTCCACTATGGCCAAGACCAAAGAGCTGTCAAAGGACACCAGAAACAAAGTTGTAGACCTACACCAGGCTGGGAAGACTGAATCTGCAATAGGTAAGCAGCTTGGTTTGAAGAAATCAACTGTGGGAGCAATTACTAGGAAATGGAAGACATACAAGACCACTGATAATCTCCCTCGATCTGGGGCTCCACGCAAGATCTCACCCCGTGGGGTCAAAATGATCACAAGAACGGTGATATAAAATCCCAGAACCACACGGGGGGACCTAGTGAATGACCTGCAGAGAGCTGGGACCAAAGTAACAAAGCCTACCATCAGTAACACACTACGCTGCCAGGGACTCAAAACCTGCAGTGCCAGACGTGTCCCCCTGCTTAAGCCAGTACATGTCCAGGCCCGTCTGAAGTTAGCTAGAGTGCATTTGTATGATCCAGAAGAGGATTGGGAGAATGTCATATGGTCAGATGAAACCAAAATAGAACTTTTTGGTAAAAACTCAACTCGTTGTGTTTGGAGGACAAAGAATGCTGAGTTGCATCCAAAGAACACCATACCTACTGTGAAGCATGGGGGTGGAAACATCATGCTTTGGGGCTGTTTTTCTGCAAAGGGACCAGGACGACTGATCCGTGTAAAGGAAAGAATGAATGGGGCCATGTATCGTGAGATTTTGAGTGAAAACCCCCTTCCATCAGCAAGGGCATTGAAGTTGAAACGTGGCTGGGTTTTTCAGCATGACAATGATCCCAAACACACCGCCCGGGCAACGAAGGAGTGGCTTCGTAAGAAGCATTTCAAGGTCCTGGAGTGGCCTAGCCAGTCTCCAGATCTCAACCCCATAGAAAATCTTTGAAGGGAGTTGAAAGTCCGTGTTGCCCAGCGACAGCCCCAAAAAATCACTGCTCTAGAGGAGATCTGCATGGAGGAATGGGCCAAAATACCAGCAACAGTGTGTGAAAACCTTGTGAAGACTTACAGAAAACGTTTGACCTGTGTCATTGCCAACAAAGGGTATATAACAAAGAATTGAGAAACTTTTGTTATTGACCAAATACTTATTTTCCACCATAATTTGCAAATAAATTCATTAAAAATCCTACAATGTGATTTTCTGGATTTTTTTTTCTCATTTTGTCTGTCATAGTTGACGTGTACCTATGATGAAAATTACAGGCCTCTCTCATCTTTTTAAGAAGGAGAACTTGCACAATTGGTGGCTGACTAAATACTTTTTTTCCCCACTCTAAGCTACAACAATGTGTGCAAACAGATAGAAAAAGGGATTAAAGAGAACTGCGTGTTGCAGATCATAAAGCCAGGAAACTTCAAGGACATGCTCATGAATAAAGATGACATGACAATAGCAGAGCTTAAAGGGTTTCTCCAGAGTCACCTAGGGAAAAAGAACAGTACCGAACTATTCCATGAGCTTATGTACACTAAACAAAGTGAACAAGAGACACCGCAACAGTTTCTCTATAGGATGATAGAGCTGAAACAGAAAATTCTGTTCACGTCAAACGAAGCCAACACAGACATAAGGTATGATGTAAAGACAGTATTCTTACACACCTTGTACCAGGGGCTTTAACAAAAACACAGCCATATTCGCTGGGAGTTCTGACCCCTCCTTCTGACAGCAAAGTGTCTGATGTAGTAATACTAAGGCATGTGATGAAAATAACCAGTGATGAGAGCGAGAGGCAGCCTAGGCTAGGCCCGATAACCCGCCCAAAACCTACACATGCTCATAGTGTACAGCTTGGTGATAGCCATAGTAATGAAGACTGGAGGTTGCTGACCATAAACATAAAAGTAAGACCATACAACAGCTCAGTGCACAGGTTGAAGCTTTAGCCAGCATAATAGGCTCCCTGACACAGTCAAAACAACCAGAACATATGTGTCATTGTTCCCCAAGCCAACTGTCTGGGCCCAGAAGAGAGAAACCATACGGCTGCTCCCGATGTGTTGAACAGGGTGTACCAAACTGTAGCCACTGTTTCTTCTGTGGTGAGGAAGGACATAGGACAGTAGGCTGTCTAAAGAGACGCTAGGGAAACAGGAGTCGGTCACTGTGCAGGGACAACCAGTGATCGGGCCGCAGCTACGTTCTCAATCAGATGGTTTCACAGGGTCAAGACCTCAGTGTAAATCGCAGGAGTACGGTCTCACAACATGCATCTGCCGAGACAGCTGGTGTAAAGCTGGTGTGGTCCTATGTAGCTCAATTGGTAGAGCATGGCGCTTGTAACGCCAGGGTAGTGGGTTCAATCCCCGGGACCACCCATACTTAAAAATGTATGCACACATGACTGTAAGTCGCTTTGGATAAAAGCGTCTGCTAAATGGCATATTATTATTATTAAGACCGCACCACGTGCTCTCACCAGTGGTGTCCCCCAGGGCTCAGTTCTAGGCCCTCTCCTATTCTCGCTATACACCAAGTCACTTGGCTCTGTCATATCCTCACATGGCCTCTCCTATCATTGCTACGCAGATGACACACAACTAATCTTCACCTTTCCCCCTTCTGATAACCAGGTGGCGAATCGCATCTCTGCATGTCTGGCAGACATATCAGTGTGGATGACGGATCACCACCTCAAGCTGAACCTCGGCAAGACGGAGCTGCTCTTCCTCCCGGGGAAGGACTGCCCGTTCCATGATCTCGGCATCACTGTTGAGAACTCCGTTATGTCCTCCTCCCAGAGTGCGAAGAGCCTTGGCATGACCCTGGACAACACCCTGTCGTTCTCCGCTAACATCAAGGCGGTGACCCGATCCTGTAGGTTCATGCTCTACAATATTCAGAGAGTACGACCCTGCCTTACACAGGAAGCGGCACAGGTCCTAATCCAGGCACTTGTCATCTCCCGTCTGGATTACTGCAACTCGCTGTTGGCTGGGCTCCCTGCCTGTGCCATTAAACCCCTACAACTCATCCAGAATGCTGCAGCCCGTCTGTTGTTCAACCTTCCCAAGTTCTCTCACGTCACCCCGCTCCTCCGCACACTCCACTGGCTTCCAGTTGAAGCTCACATCTGCTACAAGACCATGGAGCTTGCCTACGGAGCTGTGAGGGGAACGGCACCTCCGTACCTTCAGGCTCTGATCAGTCCCTACACCCAAACGAGGGCATTGCGTTCATCCACCTCTGTCCTGCTGGCCCCCCAACCTCTGTGGAAGCACAGTTCCCGCTCAACCCAGTCAAAACTGTTAGCTGCTCTGGCACCCCAATGGTGGAACAAGCTCCCTCACGACGCCAGGACAGCGGAGTCACTCACCACCTTCCGGAGACACTTGAAACCCCACCTCTTTAAGGAATACCTGGGATAGGATAAAGTAATCCTTCTAGCCCCCCTTACCCCACCCCCCCAAAAAAAAAAAAATAATAAATAAATAAATAAATATATATTGTAAAGTGGTTATCCCACTGGCTATAAGGTGAATGCACCAATTTGTAAGTCGCTCTGGATAAGAGCGTCTGCTAAATGACGTAATTGTAAATGTAAATGTAAGAAAAGAGGCGGGACGGGAGGTGCTTCTCTCAAGGTACACTCACAAAGTCAGCCGGCCACAGAATCGTACAAAGTAACCTAGCTCATAGGAAAGAAATGGTCAAAATGTGAGGCCGCTTACTGAGCTCATGGGATCTGACGGAGGTCTTGATGTCGGAAGAATACTGTACCAAGTCAGCTATCTTAATAAACTAAGTTAGAGTCTATTCCTAGAAAACATTGAACCGCTGTAGTTTACAACAATTATAATTTCTAAAGTGGAAGTTGGGAGAGTTATATTTGAGTGTTTCAGTGAAAGGTAAGTGAGGGAGGCCCCGCTCTCTGTCACACCCTGGCTCTGGGACTCTATATGTTGAGCCAGGGTGTGTTCATTCTATGTGTTCTGTTTCTATGTTGGGTGTTCTAGGTTGTGTATTCTATGTTTGCCTGAGTGACTCCCAATCAGAGGCAACGAGTGTCAGCTGTTGGCTGGTTGTCTCTGATTGGGAGCCATATTTATACTGTCTGTTTTCCCTTGGTGTGTGTGGGTTTTTGTTCCGTGTTCGGTCATTGTCACCGTGGACTTCACGAGTCGTTTATTGTTTTGTGCTTTAATATAATAAAGTAACATGTTCGTTCATCACGCTGCGCATTGGTCTACTTCTCTCCCTGACGATCGTGACACTCTCTCGCTTTCCCAGATGTTTAGTTAATTTAATTCCGATCTCCTTTGCATTATTGTAGCCTTTTCTGTAGCCTGTCAACTATGTGTCTGTCTATCCCTGTTCTCTCCTCTCTGCACAGGCCATACTAACGCTTCACGCACGACCCACGTGGAGTTCCAGGTCTCCGGCAGCCTCTGGAACTGCCGTTATGCGGCCAACAAGACAGAGTTCATCTCAGCCTATGCTACCCTCCAGTCCCTCGACTTCTTGGCGCTGAAGGAAACATGGATTACCACAGAAAACACTGCTACTCCTACTGCTCTTTCCTCGTGTGATCATGTGTTCTCGCATACCCCGAGAGCATCTGGTCAGCGCGGCGGCGGCACAGGAATCCTCATCTCTCCCAAGTGGACATTCTCTCTTTTCCCCCTGACCCATCTGTCTATCTCCTCATTTGAATTCCTTGCTGTCACAGTCACTAGCCCATTCAAGCTTAACATCCTTATCATTTATTGCCCTCCAGGTTCCCTTGGAGAGTTCATCAATGAGCTTGACGCCTTGATAAGTTCCTTTCCTGAGGATTGCTCACCCCTCACAGTTCTGGGTGACTTTAACCTCCCTACGTCTGCCTTTGACTCATTTCTCTCTGCCTCCTTCTTTCCACTCCTTTCCTCTTTTGACCTCACCCTCTCACTGTCCCCCCCTACTCACAAGGCAGGCAATACGCTTGACCTCATCTTTACCAGATGCTGTTCTTCTACTAATCTCACTGCAACTCCCCTCCAAGTCTCCGACCACTACTTTGTATCCTTTTCTCTCTCGCTCTCCTCCAACACTACTCACTCTGCCCCTACTCAGATGGTAATGTACCGTCGCAACCTCCGCTCTCTCTCTCCCGCTACTCTCTCCTCTTCCATCCTATCATCTCTTCCCTCTGCTAAATCCTTCTCCCTCCGATCTCCTGATTCTGCCTCCTCAACCCTCCTCTCCTCCCTTTCTGCATCTTTGACTCTCTATGTCCCCTATCCTCCCGGCCGGCTCGGTCCTCCCCTCCTGCTCCATGGCTTGACGACATTGCGAGTTCACAGAACAGGGCTCCGGGCAGCCTAGCGGAAATGGAGGAAAAGTAGACTCCCTGCGGACCTGTCATCTTTTCACTCCCTCCTCTCTACATTCTCTTCCTCTGTTTCTGCTGCTAAAGCCACTTTCTACCACACTACATTTCAAGCCTCTGCCTCTAACCCTAGGAAGCACTTTGCCACCTTCTCCTCCCTGCTGAATCCTCCTCTTTCTCCCCCTCCCACCTCCCTCTCTGTGGATGACTTCGTCAACCATTTTGAAAAGAAGGTTGACGACATCCGAACCTCATTTATTAAGTCAAATGACACTGCTGGTCCTGCACACACTGCCCTACCCTATGCTTTGACTTCTTTCTCCCTTCTCTCTCCAGATGACATCTTTTGACTTGTGACGGCTGGCCGCCCAACAACCTTCCCGCTTGACCCTATCCCCTTCTCTCTTCTCCAGACCATTTCTGGAGACCTTCTCCCTTACCTCACCTCGCTCATCAACTCATCCTTGACCGCTGGCCATGTCCCCTTCCGTCTTCAAAAGAGCGAGAGTTGCACCCCTCCTCAAAAAACCTACACTCGATCCCTCCGATGTCAACAACTACAGACCAGTATCCCTTCTTTCTTTTCTCTCCAAAACTCTTGAATGTGCCGTCTCTAGCCAACTATCCTGTTATCTCTCTCAGAATGACCTTCTTGATCCAAACCAGTCAGGTTTCAAGACTGGTCATTCAACTGAGACTGCTCTTCTCTGTGTCACGGAGGCTCTCCGCACTGCTAAAGCTAACTCTCTCTCCTCTGCTCTTATCCTTCTAGACCTATCTGCTGCCTTTGATATTGTGAACCATCAGATCCTGCTCTCCACCCTCTTCGAGTTGGGCATCACTCTTGGATTGCATCCTACCTGACAAGTCGCTCCTACCAGGTGGCGTAGCGAGAATCTGTCTCCGCACCACGTGCTCTCATCACTGGTGTACCACAGGGCTCAGTTCTAGGCCCTCTCCTATTCTCTCTATACACCAAGTCACTTGGCTCTGTCATATCCTCACATGGTCTCTCCTATCATTGCTACGCAGACGACACACAATTAATTTTCTCCTTTCCCCCTTCTGATAACCAGGTGGCGAATCGCATCTCTTTTTTCATGTCTGGCATATCAGTGTGGATGTCGGATCACCACCTCAAGCTGAACCTCGGCAAGACGGAGCTGCTCTTCCTCCCGGGGAAGGACTTCCCGCTCCATGATCTCGCCATCACGGTTGACAACTCCATTGTGTCCTCCTCCCAGAGTGCAAATAATCTTGGCGTGACCCTGGACAACACCCTGTTGTTTCTCCGCTAACATCAACGCGGTGACCCGATCCTGCAGGTTCATGCTCTACAACATTCGCAGAGTACGACCCTACCTGCAGCCCGTCTGCTGTTCAACCTTCCCAAGTTCTCTCATGTCACCCCGCTCCTCCGCACACTCCACTGGCTTCCAGTTGAAGCTCGCATCTACTACAAGACCATGGTGCTTGCCTACGGAGCTGTGAGGGGAATGGCACCTCCTTACCTTCAGGCTCTGATCAGACCCTACACCCAAACGAGGGCACTACATTCGTCCACCTCTGGCCTGCTAGCCCCCCTACGTCTACGGAAGCACAGTTCCCGCTCAGCCCAGTCAAAGCTATTCGCTGCTCTGGCACCCCAATGGTGGGACAAGCTCCCCCACGATGCTAGGACAGCGGAGTCACTGACCAACTTCCGGAGACACTTAAAAACCTACCTCTTTAAGGAATACCTGGAATAGTATAAAAGTAATCCTTCTACCCCCCCCCTCCCCCACCCCCCCATAAAAAAGTGGTTGTCCCACTGGCTATCATAAGTTGAATGCACCAATTTGTAAGTCGCTCTGGATAAGACGTAAATGTAAATGTAAAATATCTATGCTGGGCATGGAGATACCATACCCTTTGATTGCTGGGTTTAAGTTACTGTCAACTTACATGAGAATGACAAACCTGATCTATCCAATGTCCCATTCCTAGTTAGTCAGATGACGCTTGAGAGGCCCTTGCTTGGGTTTAATGTGATAGAGGAGCTAGTTAAAGGACAAAAAGGGGAAGTCTTGTAGACCATTGTTAGCTTACTCATTGGGGCCATGGCAATCCAAGATGACCAAGCCAAAGCCATTGTAAACTTTGTGTAGATCCACAAAGCCAGCACGGAACAAGCCAGCACGGAACATAGTTATCCCCCCAGGTCAAGTAGCCCAGGTTAAATGCAGAGTTCCACACAGTTTTGACCTGTCTGACCCCTGAGTGCTGTTTGAGCCTAATTGAAAACCACATGCAGCTAGAAAAACTAGATGTTGGGGAGGGCTTAGTAGAGATCCAAAAGGCTACAAAACCCTATGTACAGGTCCCTGTGCGGAACCACACCCAGCAAGACATAACTCTGCCAAGAAGAACAGCCATTGGTAGCATCCAGCCAAAATCCAAAATAGTCTAGACAGACCAACAAGTGAAACCTAAAGCCAGTGTGGAGGTTAAGTGTCAACTCACCCAGTGCAAATGGTGATAGTGTCACTACGGCACCCTCAAGTTGACATAAGCCACTTGAAGAGACACGACAACAAATAGTCAAGAAAATGTTGCATGAGGAATCAGCCGCTTTCCAGCACGACAACAATGATATCTGGTGCATCCCAAGCCTACAGATGTCATTCAGTCTCAAAGATTACATACCTGTCCAAAGAGGGTATGCGTCAGTGCCAAAACCGCTTTACCAGAAAGTTAAGGAGCACATTCAAAACCTGTTAGCGAAAGGATGGATAGTCAAGTCAGTCACCGTGTTCCGCACCAGTGGTATGTGTCCGAAAGAAGGATGGGTCGCTGCGGTTATGTGTCGACTACAGACAGCTCAACCAGAAGACCGTCCCGATACATATCCACAGCCACGGATCCAAGACCTGACGGATACCCTGGGTGGCTACAGCTGGTTTACCATCCAGCATATCACTAGGGGTTCATGGCTGAAGGGTTCAGACATCTGACTGCATTTATCAACTTTATGAGGGGCTTTATGAGTGGGTCAGAATCGTTTTCGGGCTGTCGAATACACCTGCCGCATTCCAGAGGAGCATGGAGGAGATGTTGGACCTGCTACGTGACGAATGTTGTATCCCCTACCTCGACGAAGTACTGTGCTACGCGAAGTATTTGAAGTCCCACGTTGACAGACTCCGGACGGTCCTCAAGGCCCATCAGAAACATGGTGTAAATCTGAGACCAACAAAATGTGAGCTATTTAAGCGTGAGGTCCGATATGTTGGACAACTCGTATCAGCAGACGGTGTCAGGATTGATCCCAAAGAGATGGATGCGATCATGGCACTGAAGGAGAAAAACCTCAGACCGTTGGTGATGTCCGGAAGCTGCTCTGGCACCCCAATGGTGGAACAAGTTTCCTCACGACGCCAGGACAGCGGAGTCACTCACCACCTTCTGGAGACACTTGAAACCCCACCTCTTTAAGGAATACCTGGGATAGGATAAAGTAATCCTTCTACCCCCCCTTATCCCACCCCCCCAAAAAAATAAAAAATAAACATATTGTAAAGTGGTTATCCCACAGGCTATAAGGTGAATGCACCAATTTGTAAGTCGCTCTGGATAAGAGTGTCTGCTAAATGACGTAAATGTAAATGTAAATGTAAATCTACCTCTTGACATTAACAAGTATGTGGCCGAATGCACAGAGGAGTTATCACAGGATGCGATCCGTGCCACCTGGCAAGGAAGCCAAGCAGCGCAAAAGAAAGATGTTGCATGGATCGCCACCTTAAACATAGCCCTACAGGACACCAACCAAAACACTGTTGGACTTCAACTGACCATTAGCCATGATGAGCAGGTATAAGCACAAAGAGAGGACCAGGCCATTGTAGAAGTCATCCATTTGAAAGAGTCAAACAGTATCCTCAGCCATGAGACACGACACGATGTATGTGGCATCACAAGAAAATTGTTGCATGAGTGGAGCAAGTTACATCTTGAAGATGGACTCTTGTACAGAAAAACAAGTAAGAGACGAGAACTTTTCCTACAAGTAAAGTACAGACCATCAGTTTTGAAACACCCGCATGATGACGTAGGGACAGAACGTGTACTTAACCTTGCTAGAGAGAGGAGAACTGGCTATTCATGATGAAGCAAATCGAAGAATACGTCACAAGGAGATGTCCGTGCATCAAGCAGAAGAAACCTGTCGCGCTTGTCAGAGCTCCCATGGGCAGTATCAATTCCAGTTCGCCTCTAGAGCTTGTCTCTATTGACTATCTTCACCTAGAAGCCAGTCGAGGTGGTTATAAGTACATCTTGGTTATTGTTGACCACTTCACCAGGTTTGCTCAAGCTTACCCTATGAAAAACAAGTCTGGCAAGGCAGCAGTGAAACAAATCTTCAATGATTTTATCCCTCGATTTGGATACCCCTCGAAACTACATAATGATCAGGGCTGCGAGTTCGAGAACTAATTAGCTCTTGACATGGTATCTAATTTTTTTATTTGTAATTGCATCACTAGCCCATAAAAATACAAGTTTACATAGATGTTCATTTGGCATGCTGCAAATGTATAGTGTCTGACTTTATTTATCCTAGCCAGTGCTACTGTATGGCAATTAGATAGCACTGTATTTCAGGGTCAAGACTCTCCTTGGCCTCAATAGCCCGTTACCATCCTATTATTTGTAAATTAGACATTCAGTGCAAATTGAGGTGCAAATTTAACTGAAAATGCTTATTAAATTGAAATTAGGTTGCCTATTTATAACTAAAGGCACTGGCAGGCAAGCTGTTCCTGTTTAGATTGTGAGAGTGGCGCAGTGGTCTAAGGCTGTGCCACTAGAGATCCTGGTTCGAATCCAGGCTCTGTCGTAGCCGGCTGCGACCGGGAGACCCATGGGGCGGCGCACAATTGGTGTCGTCTAGGGGAGGGAATGGCCAGCAGTGATGTAGCTCAGTTGGTAGAGCATGGCGTTTGCAACTCCAGGGTTGTGGGTTCAATTCCCACGGGGGGCCAGTATGAAAAAAAATAATGTATGCACTCACTAACTGTAAGTCGCTCTGGATAAGAGCGTCTGCTAAATGACTAAAAGGAAATAGCACGCAATGTTTTACAAACTCCGTCTTATTCGTATATAGTCAACATGTTCTCCATCTAAGAGTCCTTGAATATGTTTGGTCTCTAAAGAGGACTCTGCAACTGACAAACTGTCTTTTAAACATCCTATAACTAAACTAAAACCTTTCAATTTAAAAAGGCTACTATATGAAATGTCTAGAAGTTCTTATATTTCTTATTTGCACTTGTTGACAGGGTTGAAATTATAATTTGACATTTTACGTTGGAGTTCCAACTTCCAGCCCTGAATTTGCCACTGTAGTTTGATGTCAAATCATTTCAATCCATGCAAATAGTGTGAAACAATGAATTACATAAAAAAAATTAAATTTAGATTAAATGATCTCCACATTGATAATTGTTTATGCCTTCAAATTATTTTATACAGCTCTTTTATGCACCATTATGAAGCAAGGTTCTGGGTGAGGTTTAGGCTGTCTGCCCATAACTTGTGTGAGTAGCAAGACAGCCAACCCTGGGGTGTACTCATTAGGAAGCAAATGGGCCGAAGCGGGGAGGGTAACCTGAACTTGTCCAATAACAAACGCTTGTTTTAATTGCAAAGCGTTTTCTACAGTGTGCACTAATGAATACACCACTGTTACTTTTCCTCCCAACCAGGCAGAAACAGTAACCGTATTGCCACACGTGTTGAAGGGAGAACAGCAGACATTGAGTTGTGACCAATCACAAGCATGACCTTCTCAGCCCCCTACAAATATCCACTGGCATGTTTCATACAGTTTATTACACCTTCACCACCCCGGATTGCAGACAACCTCCCTTTGTTGTGAAAGATCTCCTTATTAACCAGGCAGCAGATAACTAAACTTAGCATACATTCCTTTTCTTGCTATGACTTAAAACTAAGAAGAATAAAGAAGCGATTACCATTATATTCGACTAGAATAAACAGATAAAATCAGTCACTTCTACAGAATCCAAGTTCTACCACTTTGCAAGTTACAGAAAAGTGGAAAAACTGACCACAAACCACAAAAGAGGACAACAAGGTCAACTTTGAAGAAGTTTGAAGAAATGTTGTTGTTAATGTATGCACCGTGAACTGAAGGAATTTGAAGATAAAAGCGTAGCAGGCTCAGTTGCCACATTTCAACGGTATTGTCCTCTTCTTGCTGTGTTTCAACTTTTACGCGCTGTTGTCCTGCATCATGACTCGAAGATCTTGTGCAGTATATGGAGTCGGGATTGTCTGCGCTCATCTGCTGATCATCGGGATTGGCTTGTTTGTGGCTCAAGTATTTCAAACTGTAATACATAACCGGTTAAAAAAGGTAAGTTAGCAGAATGCAAAAGTTTTGATAACTTTTCATTTTATATTTGCATGTCAAAAATGTTTTAATAACTGATATGGTGCCAAATAAATCAAAATGCAGTTACAGCAGTGTTACAATGTCATGAGGTGTGGAGGCAAGTAGCCTAGCGGTTAAGAACTTTGGGCCATGTAACCGAAAGGTTGTTTGTTGTCTAGGTCCCTGAGCCAACTGGGTGAAAAATCTGTCAATGTGTCCTTGAGCAAGGCACTTAACCCTAATTGCTCTGGGGTTGCTGTCAATAATGGCTAATCCCTGGCCGTGACCCCACTCTCCAAGGGTGTTTCAAGGGAGTAGGATATGCAAAAAAATGAATTTCCAATTCACACACTTGTACATGTGTAAAATAGGACAAATGTAAGCACCCACCTAATTATTATGAGACAATCACAAATACAGGTTAGAGACTGCAAATCATCCGGTACCAATCCGTCAGAATAACTTTGCTTGGGGTACTGAGAACAAAGTAGCTTAGTGCACCACTGTGTGAAGTTCTCCAACAAACTGCAGCTGACGCTTTCTCAGAATCAATGCAGAGATCACTGAGTTTTAGGGGTTCTATCCAGACCAGGATGGTCTCATAAACTAGACGTCACATAGAACATTTGGGATTTTCAAATTAGTATGATATGTTACCCTTGGTATGGTTATATAAGACTGTCTGTCTGTCTGTCTGTCTGTCTGTCTGTCTGTCTGTCTGTCTGTCTGTCTGTCTGTCTGTCTGTCTGTCTGTCTGTGTCTGTTTGTCTGTCTGTGTCTGCCTGTCAATCAGACAGACAGACAGAGGTGGAAGAGAGGAGGGAGAGGGAGAGGGAGAGAGAGAGATAAGAGGAGGGGGAGGGAGGAAAGAAGGAGGGAGAGATAATGGAGGTGGGAGGAGAGAGAGAAAAGGGGGGGAGTGAGGGAGGGGGAGCGAGGGGAGAAGGAGGGAGGAGGGAGGGGAGAGAGAGAGTCAACAGTAAGACAGAGGAGGGGGAGAGAGAGAGAGATGAAAGGAGTGGGAGGGAAAGAAGGCGGGAGAGTGAGGGAGGTGGAGAGAGAGAGACAGAGAGCATGAGAGAGGTGGAGGGAGTGAAAGAAGGGGGAGGGAGAAGAGAATGGGGGAGGGAGGGTTAAAGAGGAGGTAGAGTGAGACAGAGACATGAGATAAATTCGTCTCCTGAGTGGTGCAGTGGTCTAAGGCACTGCATCGCAGTGTTAGCTGTGCCACTAGAGATCCTGGTTCAAATCCAGGCTCTGTCGCAGCCGGCCGCGACCGGGAGACTCATGGGCGGCGCACAATTGGCCCAGCGTTGTCCAGGGTAGGGGAGGGAATGGCCAGCAGGGATGTAGCTCAGTTGATAGAGCATGGCGTTTGCAACGCCAGGGTTGTGGGTTCGATTCCCACGGGGGGCCAGTATAAAAAAAAATATGTATTCACTAACTGTAAGTCGCTCTGGATAAGAGCGTCTGCTAAATGACTAAAATGTAAATGTAATAAATGAGATGTCAACCCTGCGACACTCATCTGCAATGTATTGAGAAAAACATCAGCTACTGTGACATTTTACCTTTTTGCAAAACCGTGTCAGGATGACATTTTCCTATTATATCTTGTTGGAGTGTAAAGCAATACAGCAAAAATGAAAGGATGGTGGAAGGGTAGGCATATAACATGAATGTCTAGCAATGCAAAGGTTGCGTGTTCAAATATCATCACGGACAATTTTAGCTTTTAGCAACTTTGCAACTACTTACTACCTTTTAGATACTTAGCAGGTTAGCTTCCCCTTTCACTAACCCTGACCCAAACCTTAACCCTTTAACCTAACTCCTAACCCTAACCTTAACCCTAACACTAACACTAACCTTAGCCCTAATCTTAACCCTAACCTTAACCCCTAACCCTAACCCCTAGCCTAGCTAATATTAGCCACCTAGCTAACGTCAGCGTTAGCCACCTAGCTAAAGTTAGCGTTAGCCACCTAGATAATGTTAGCCACAACAAATTTAAAATTGTAACATATCATACCTATAGCAAATTCGTAACATATTGCATTTATTGCAATTCGTAACATATCATACAAATTGGAATTCGTAACGTAATATACTAATTTGAGTGGCCCGGATTTTTGTTTACTATGTTACATCTACCTCTGAGTCCAGATTGTCCAGACCAATAGACCAAAGTATGAGAATTGGGAAATTTGGTTTTATTAAGCATAGCAGGCCTACCTACCTATACAGAATAATTGCTCTGTAAGATAACAGATCTGAGACCAGCCTTTCCTTACTGAAATTATAATTGTTCACTGAAATCAAATCAAATCAAATTAAATGTTATTTGTCACATACACGTGTTTAGCAGATGTTATTGCGGCTGTAGCGAAATGCTTGTGCTTGTAGCTCCGACAGTGCAGTAATATCTAACAAGTAATATCTAACAATTTCACAACATATACCCAATACACACAAATCTAAGTAAGGAATATAATTAAATATATATACATATATGGACAAGCAATGACAGAGCGGCATGGACTATACAGACGAATATTATAGAATACAGTATATACATATGAGATGAGTAATGCAATATATGTAAACATTATTAAAGTGACTAGTGTTCCATTTCTTAAAGTGGCCAGTGACTTCTATAGGCAGCAGCAGCGTCTAATGTGATGGCTATTTAACAGTCTGATGGCCTTGAGATAGAAGCTGTTTTTCAGTCTCTCGGTCCCAGCTTTGATGCACCTGTACTGACCTCGCCTTCTGGATGAGAGGTGACATCGGGTGCTGTAGGTGTCCTGGAGGGCGGGTAGTTTGCCCCCGGTAATGCGTTCGGCAGACCGTACCACCCTCTGGAGAGCCCTCAACAGGTTGCTCTCAATTGTGCATCATAGTGATTGACTGTCCACATAGCTGTACCATGATATTTGCAATGTTACTAAATAACCCTCCAATTGTTCTCCACTAATTCCTCAGCTAAAACCCCTCCCCATCCCAAGTTGGGCCATCATCCCAGTGATCAGCATACCACCCCTGTCCCCCCGGATCCCTATGCCCCCGAGGGGCCAGGACCCATCCATCGAAAACATCACATAGTGCCACCCACAAAACAGAAGCAGGTCAACCGCCAAAAGCATTTCCAATGCTCTCACCTCAATATATTTATATAGCTATTTAAAAAATATCTATTCAAATATCTTGCATATCTTATTTTCCATCATTATCAATTAATGTGCGTAATAATGTCGGTATTCATGCGTAGGATTTTAACCTATAACCCGAATTGCCATTGTATTGCATTACATTTTTAACAAGCAACTACCATTTCAGCAAACAGCCACTGCGATTCAACCCCCCCACTCTGTGTATTGTGGCGTAATTACAATGCTGTGTATCCATCCTCAGTTTTCTCCTATCACAGCCATTAAACTCTGTAACTGTTTAAAGTCATTATTGGCCTCATTGTAAAACCCTGAGCGGTTTCCTTCCTCTCCGGCAACTGAGTTAGGAAGGACGCCTGTATCTTTGTAGTGACTGGGTTTATTGATACACTTTCCAAAGTGTAATTATTAACTTCACCATGCTCAAAGGGATATTCAGTTTCTGCTTTTAATTATTTTTACCCATCTAGGGTTCTAGATATTGGGAGTCAGCCAAGTGGGTGACAGACAAGGCTTCTAGATCTTAGGAGTCATCCAATTGGGTGAGAGACAAGGATTATAGATCTTAAGTGTCAGCCAATTGGGTGACAGACCAGGGTTATAGATCTTAGGAGTCAGCCAATTGGGTGAGAGACAAGCGTAAAATAAGACAGATGTGAACTAGTAGTTACAGTTGTGCCACCCTGACATACCATCCCATCTGTGTTTCCATAAACAAATAATACATGGGAAATGCTGTCAGATAATTAGGCTAGTCCGTTCCCCCTGACCTAAATATACAGTATTACCCCTGTTTACCGTGAGGTATGCAGAGGTTATGCCAGCCAGGCAAACAATGGTCCTTTACTCACGATCCTGATGTGAGACACACACACACACACACACACACACACACACACACACACACAAACACACACACACACACACACACACACACACACACACACACACACACACACACACACACACACACACACACACACACACACACACACACACACACATAAACACACTGTCCTGATGTGACGGACCTGACCAAGAATAGACCACACAAATCTGGACTTTATCTCTGGAGAGAATCTTACAAAATGTAGATGTTGAAACAACAAATGTTTGTTTAGCCTCTAGTGTTTGTTTAATTAGGTTACTTATTAAAGGGTTGTGTCCCAAATGGCACCCTATCCCTATAAAGTACACTACTACACTATGGGCCCTGGTCAAAAGTAGTGCACTATAAAGGGAATAGTGTGCCATTTAATTCCGATTACATCATTTCAACCTGTTTTGTCTGTTGGGGTCTTTACATGTGTGAAAGATGATGCTGAGTGATGGCCATGAAAACATATTGGAAATGCAACAGGTGCACAGACACACACGCACCTACGCACGCTCGCACACACACACAAACTTGTTATTGTCTTGGACCTCTCGGCATAGTGGAGTCAGACCACTCCTCATATCACCTCATGGTTTGAAAGAGGATTGTGGGCATATGGAATAGGGTGCCATTTGGGACAGGATCGAGCTCATAACTCAAACCACAGAAACCCTTCTGAACTCAGCAGTAGACCCTCTTTGTGTGGTAAGCTCTTTCACAGAGCATGGTAGGCTTATTGGGTAACAGCGAGAGCCGTGGCACCCAATTCCCCATATAGTGAACTGCTTTTGACCAGCTCTGGTTAAAAGTAGTGCACTGTATAGGGAATGGGGTGCCATTTAGGACGTAACCCTGAAGTGTTTGGCAGCTCCACAGGTCCTAACTGGGTCACTGTAGTAAAGGATCACCATCGGCCAACTAGAGAGGTGACATTAGCCCAGACCAGAACAATGCCCCCCAACGTGTTAGAGACGGCCGTGTACAGCAGGAAATGTATGAATGCCTTTGGTCTTAACCCCTAGCTTGTCTACATGAAAAAATACCTAAAAATCAAAGCCTAAATGTTGCATCTGCACCAAAAAATGTTGTATGTTGCTTGAAATGAACAACCCTGACTGAGGTTGATCATCTTCTATGCTGGGTAAAGTATCATATTGATATTTTCAACCATGTGTCCAGACTGTGCTCTCCTTCTATCTAAGATGACAGGCACCTTATCCTGAGCTACTCAGCTGGACGTTTTGTCATTGGAGAGGCTGAGAGTGGATGTCTTCGCCCCTCCACAGGTCCCCTGGTGGCTTGGGTCTTTGTCCCTGCGCTGGGGTAATTGTGCCTCCGTGGCCATCATTAACACAGAGAGACATCCACTGGGGCGCTGCAGCATCTCTTCTCTCTCTCTCTCTCTCTCTCTCTCTCTCTCTCTCTCTCTCTCTCTCTCTCTCTCTCTCTCTCTCTCTCTATCTCTCTCTCTCTGTGAGTTTGTGTTCAAACAAGAGGAATGTGTTCTGATCATTAAGGTCAGTGCCTTGGAGCTCACCAATCACATGATCAACACACACACACAAATTATAGTGTGTGAGCAGTCTGCTTGGCTGGTGAAAGGGTTTCCATTGGTTACCGTAGACAAAAAGAGGGCCTTTCCCGTTCATCTGTGCCTCCCCTCCATCCCTTTACCCCTCCTCCCCTCCATCACCCACCCCCAACTCCCCAGGGAGGCATGTTTTGTTCTCCTGTTTTCCTGCAGCCATGACGTTCAAATTTAGGAAGGAACATTCAATTTAAAAACTTTGGGGGTACTGCTCTAGCAGGTAAACAGTTATGATTGAGATAAATAAATATCCTTTCATGGGAAGCCACCTAATACAGTCAATTTGGAAACTATTCAGACCCCTTGACTTTTTCCACATTTTGCTGCGTTACAGCCTTACTCTAAAATATATTAAATTGTTTTTTTCCCTCATCAATCTACACACAATACCCCATAATGACAAAGCAAAAACAGGTTTTTAGAAATGTTTGCAAATGTATAAAAAAAAAGGAAATATCACATTTGCATAAGTATTCAGACCCTTTACTCAGTACTTTGTTGAATACCTTTGGCAGCGATTACAGCCTTGAGTCATATTGGGTATGACGCTACAAGTTTGGCACACCTGTATTTGGGGAGTTTTTCCCATTCTTCTCTGCAGATCCTCTCAAGCTCTGTCAGGTTGGATGGGGAGCGTCTCTGCACAGCTATTTTCAGGTCTCTCCAGAGATGTTAGATCGGGTTCAAGTCCGGGCTCATGCTGGGCCACTCAAGGACATTCAGAGACTTGTCCCGAAGCCACTCATGCGTTGTCTTGGCTGTGTGCTTAGGGTCGTTGTCCTGTTGGAAAATGAACCTTCGCCCCAGTCTGAGGTCCTGAGCATTCTGGAGCAGATTTTCATCAAGGATCTCTCTGTACTTTGCTCCGTTCATCTTTCCCTCGATCCTGACTAGTCTTGCAGTCCCTGCCACTGAAAAACAACCCCACAGCATGATGCTGCCACCACCATGCTTCATAGTAGGGATGGTGCCAGGTTTCCTCCAGACGTGTCGCTTGACATTCAGGCCAAAGAGTTTAATCTTGATTTCATCAGACCAGAGAATCTTGTTTCTCATGGTCTGAGAGTCCTTTAGGTGCCTTTTGGCAAACTCCAAGCGGGCTGTCATGGGCCTTTTACTGAGGAGTGGCTTCTGTCTGGCCACTCTACCATAAAGGCCAGATTGGTGGAGTGCTGCAGAGATGGTTGTCCTTCTGGAAGGTTCTCCCATCTCCACAGAGGAACTCTGGAGCTCTGTCAGAGTGACCCTCGGGTTCTTGGTCACCTCCCTGACGAAGGCCCTTCTCCCCCGATTGCTCAGTTTGGCCGGGCGGCCAGCTCTAGGAAGAGTCTTGGTGGTTTCAAACTTCTTCCATTTAAGAATGATGGAGGCCACTGTGTTCTTGGGGACCTTCAATGCTGCAGACATTTTTTGGAACCCTTCCCCAGATCTGTACATCGACACAATCCTGTCTCGTCGCTCTATGGACAATTTCTTCGACCTCATGGCTTGGTTTTTGCTCTGACATGCAATGTCAACTGTGGGACCTTATATAGACAGGTGTGTGCCTTTCCAAATAGTTAAACAAAGGTTAAATTAATAAAATCATGTCCAATTAATTGAATTTACCACAGGTGGACTCCAATCAAGTTGTAGAAACATCTCAAGGATGTGTTAAACAAATAAAAATATATTTTATATTTGAGATTCTTCAAATAGCCACCCTTTGCCTTGATGACAACTTTGCACACTCTTGGCATTCTCTCAACCAGTTTCACCTGGAATGCTTTTCCAACAGTCTTGAAGGAGGTCCCACATATGCTGAGCACTTGTTGGCTGCTTTTCCTTCACTCTGAGGTCGGACTCATCCCAAACCATCTCAATTTGGTTGAGGTCAGGGGATTGTGGAGGCCTGGTCATCTGATGCAGCACTCCATCACTCTCCTTCTTGGTAAAATAGCCCTTACACAGCCTGGAGGTGTGTTGGGTCATTGTCCTGTTGAAAAACAAATGATAGTCCCACTAAGCCCAAACCAGATGGGATGGTGTATCGCTGCAGAATGCTGTGGTAGCCATGCTGGTTAAGTGTGCCTTGAATTCGAAATAAATCACTGACAGTGTCACCAGCAAAGCACCCCCACACAATAACACCTCCTACACATGCGGATATCATCTGTTCACCCACACCACATCTCACAAAGACACGGCGGTTGGAACCAAAAATCTCCAATTTGTACTCCAGACCAAAGGACACATTTCCACTGGTCTAATGTCCATTGCTTGTGTTTCTTGGCCTAAGTAGTTCTCTTCTTATTATTGGTGTCCTTTAGTAGTGGTTTCTTTGCAGCAATTTGACCATGAAGGCTTGATTCACACAGTACCCTCTGAACAGTTGATGTTGAGATGTGTTTGTTACTTGAACTCTGTGAAGCATTTATTTTGGCTGCAATTTCTGAGGCTGGTAACTCTAATGAACTTATCCTCTGCAGCAGAGGTAACTCTGGGTCTTCCATTCCTGTGGCGGTCCTCATGAGAGCCAGTTTCATCATAGCGCTTGATGGTTTTTGCGACTGCAATTGAAGAATCTTTCAAAGTTCTTGAAATGTTCTGTATTGACTGATCTTTATCTCTTAAAGTAATTATGGACTGTCGTTTCTCTTTGCTTATTTGAGCTGTTCTTGCCATAATATGGACTTGGTCTTTTACCAAATAGGGATATCTTCTGTATACCCCTCCTACCTTGTCACAACACAATTGTTTGCCTAAACGCATTAAGAAGGAAAGAAATTCCATAAATTAACAGGCACACCTGCAAGTTACTTTAGGACTCATCCTGAATCCTCATACTTTGTGTCAATGTTCATACTTGTTGAGTGCAATGGTAGCTTTGAAATCCGAACTGAATCACATTTCACTACACTTAGTGAAGTGTAATGAAATGAGAACAGTGAGCTATTGAAATGGAGCTTGGAATTGCAACCTGATCAACCATATAGTACTAAACAGTAATATACCATGTTCTCATACATTTTAATATGAAGAATTCTGAACTATGTGGTCTGTTTTGTGGACTTTAACTTCTGTGTTGCTTGCTCTTTGGTGTTTAGGCACCGGCCTAAACATCAAAGAGCAAGCAACACAGAAGTTGAAGTGCACAAAACAGACCACATAGTTCAGCATTCTTCATATTCAAATTGACAACTGAGGATGTAAAAAGGGCTTTATTAAATACATTTGATTGATTGGTTCTGTTTTTGTGTCTTTCAGGAGATAACTCTGACAGAGGGCAGCCGTGTGTTTGAGACATGGAAGAACCCTCCTCCTCCCGTCTTCATGCAGTACTTCTTTTTTAACGTCACCAACCCAGACGAGTTCCTGGCTGGAGCCAAGCCTTTCGTCTCTCAGGTTGGCCCTTACACATACAGGTAGGATTTGTGATGAATTGATGTAGTGTTTATAAAGACTTTATGAATGATGTATGAAGCCTTTCTAAGTTTTAGTTTATCTCTCAGGATGGCTCATACATCTACCGCTACATGAAGGCAAAGCACCAGCTATACAGATCTTTTACATTGTTTATAAATGATACGTGAAGCATTTCTGTAGTGCTTATAAAGCCTTTATAAAGCCTTTTTAAATTGTAGTTTGTTTAAATTTGGACCAAACTAGAGACGTTTTTTAAGGGGAACGTATGGTAAGTGTGAACCATGAGACTATTGACATTGTTCCTCAAAGTTGGAAAATCAGCAACTGTCAGGAAGCCTTTTTGTCATCATTTGGTTTTATTTAGTGACACTTTTGGGAAATTGTGTCCAACTATAAATCCTAGTCTCTATGTCTCTATCTGAGATGTGATGTCACAGGGTTTATAAGTAATGTTTCCTCATCTCATAGCTTTGACAGGAAATTATGCAGAGGGGACAGCTTTTCTCTGTCAGTCTCTGACTGTTTCCCAAATGGCACACTATGGACCCAGGTCAAAAGTAGGGCAAAATATATAGAGAATAGGGTGCCATTTGGGACGTAGCCTCTGTCAAAATAGACTCCAACATAATATCTCTGGATTCTCAGTATAAAAGACACCTGTCCACAACCTCAAACAGTCACACTCCAAACTCCACTATGGCCAAGACCAAAGAGTTGTCAAAGGACACCAGAAACAAAATTGTAGACCTGCACCAGGCTGGGAAGACTGAATCTGCAATAGGTAAGCAGCTTGGTTTGAAGAAATCAACTGTGGGAGCAATTATTAGGAAATGGAAGACATACAAGACCACTGATAATCTCCCTCGATCTGGGGCTCCACGCAAGATCTCACCCCGTGGGGTCAAAATGATCACAAAAACGGTGAGCAAAAATCCCAGAACCACACGGGGGACCTAGTGAATGACCTGCAGAGAGCTGGGACCAAAGTAACAAAGCCTACCATCAGTAACACACTACGCCGCCAGGGACTCAAATCCTGCAGTGCCAGACGTGTCCCCCTGTTTAAGCCAGTACATGTCCAGGCCCATCTGAAGTTTGCTAGAGTACATTTGGATGATCCAGAAGAGGATTGGGAGAATGTCATATGGTCAGATGAAACCAAAATATAACTTTTTGGTAAAAACTCAACTCGTCGTGTTTGGAGGACAAAGAATGCTGAGTTGCATCCAAAGAACACCATACCTACTGTGAAGCATGGGGGTGGAAACATCATGCTTTGGGGCTGTTTTTCTGGAAAGGGACCAGGACGACTGATCCGTGTAAAGGAAAGAATGAATGGGGCCATGTATCGTGAGTTTTTGAGTGAAAACCTCCTTCCATCAGCAAGGGCATTGAAGATGAAACGTGGCTGGGTCTTTCAGCATGACAATGATCCCAAACACACCGCCCGGGCAACGAAGGAGTGGCTTCGTAAGAAGCATTTCAAGGTCCTGGAGTGGCCTAGCCAGTCTCCAGATCTCAACCCCATAGAAAATCTTTGGAGGGAGTTGAAAGTCCGTGTTGTACGTTTGCCCACTGACAAAGACATGATCAGTCTATAATTTTAATGGTAGGTTTATTTGAACAGTGAGAGACAGAATAACAACAAGAAAATCCAGAAAAACACATGTCAAAATTGTTATAAATTGATTTGCATTTAATGAGGGAAATAAGTATTTGACCCCTCTGCAAAACATGACTTAGTACATGGTGGCAAAACCCTTATTTATAAAAAAGTACTTATAATGGGGAACTTGCTCAATTTGGGCTCCCTTCAATATGCAAATATGCAGGTTCTCAGGGTCAATATTACAAAACCGAGAGAACAACATAGACATGGTTTTATTAGCATTTAGCACTAGTTTAAGATCAGTAAGGGATTTTTGAATTGAGTCAAAACCATGCTGAAGGTCATGAATGGCCTGCTGTACTGAGGGGGCACAGGAGTAAATAACTGTATCATCCGCGTAGAGATGAATGTTCAAGGTTTTATCAGATAGACCAATATTATTTAGATAAATAGTGAAGAGAACAGGGCCCAAAATTGAGCCACGTGGCACACCTTTCGTAATATTGAGGAAACTAGATTTGATACCGTCAGTAAGCACACATTGTGTCCTGTCTGTTAGATAGTTCTTGAACCAATTGCAAGACGCCTGATCTAGGCCTGTTTCAGACAACCTTTGAACAGGTAAGAAATGGTCAACGTATCAGCCTTTGACAGGTCAATAAATAAGGCAGCACAATGATTTTTAAGGTCCAATCCAGGGATGGGCAAATTTTATGGGGTTGGGGGCCACAAAAATCTGAACTCATCATGAGGGGCCGCATTTAAGTCCACTTTTTAAGTTTTAGAGCTAATTTCATGGCCCCCAAGACCTAATTATGTGCGATGGGGGCCCCCCGGGTGGTAATTCAACCATGAATACTACAAGTTTAGATAGCTGGCTGCTAGACTAACTTACCAATCTAAAATGTTTTAGCTGACATTGAGTAACAAGAGAAAAACCACTAATGCATAACCACATTTCAAAATTGCACCTTGTGTATTCTACTATTCTAACTCGCAATAGTAAGTTGAGACTCCGACTTGAGAACCCGCCAGTTGCCCATCCCTGGTCTAAACAATATAGTACATCCTCTAAGACAAGTGTAGCCACTTAAACAGTGCTATGTCCACGTCTAAAACCAGACTGGTACTCATTAAGAATAGAACGAGAAGTTAAAAAAGTTCTAAGCAGAGAGTTGGCCAGGGTCTCTAAAACTTTGACAAGGCAAGATAGCTTGAAAAGTGGATGTTAGTTATCCAAGTCAGAAGGATCTTTGCCTTTGTGTAGGGGAAGGACTTGTGCCATTGTCCAGATATTAAGGATAACCCCAGAAACAATTGTCAAGTAAAAAATATAGGTTAATGAGTCTGCAATAAGTGGGGAAGACCGCTGCTGCAAAAAGGGATCAAGTGAGTCAGCCCTAGTGAATTTTTATTACATTGATCTTCAAAAATGCACTTATTACATCATAGACATCAAATGGTTTACATGAAAATGAGGAATGTGGATCTGGGAATGTATCGTTCTGTACAGATTTGCTCAATGTGAGCAAATGACTCCCTCTACTGGAATCAGAGTTTTCAGAAGCTATTTAATCAAATAGGTGGCCCGCTGAGGCAAAGTGGTTATTAAAAGAACCACAAATTCCCATCTTATCTGTTATGGGATCAGAGGCTGTCATAACCTTCTGGGGTAATAAGGTGTTGGAGTTTTGTTTCAGAGATTTGACTACCTTCCAGAAGGCAGCTGGATTCCCACTATTCTCAGATCCATAGTTCAAGAAGTATGTCTATTTGATTTTCTAACCAGGGATTGACATCTATTTCTCAAGCGTCTGCAGGACTGCCAGTCAGACATACAGTGGGGAGAACAAGTATTTGATACACTGCCGATTTTGCAGGTTTTCCTACATACAAAGCATATAGAGGTCTGTAATTTTTATCATAGGTACACTTCAACTGTGAGAGACGGAATCTAAAACAAAAATCCAGAAAATCACATTGTATGATTTTTAAGTAATTAATTAGCATTTTATTGCATGACAAAAGTATTTGATCACCTACCAACCAGGAAGAATTCCGGCTCTCAAAGACCTGTTAGTTTTTCTTTAAGAAGCCCTCCTGTTCTCCACTCATTACCTGTATTAACTGCACCTGTTTGAACTCATTACCTGTATAAAAGACACCTGTCCACACAGTCAATCAAACAGACTCCAACCTCTCCACAATGGCCAAGACCAGAGAGCTGTGTAAGGACATCAGGGATAAAATTGTAGACATGCACAAGGCTGGGATGGGCTACAGGACAATAGGCAAGCAGCTTGGTGAGAAGGCAACAACTGTTGGCGCAATTATTAGAAAATGGAAGAAGTTCAAGATGACGGTAAATCACCCTCGGTCTGGGGCTCCATGCAAGATCTCACCTCGTGGGGCATCAATGATCATGAGGAAGGTGAGGGATCAGCCCAGAACTACACGACAGGACCTGGTCAATGACCTGAAGAGAGCTGGGACCACAGTCTCAAAGAAAACCCTTAGTAACACATTACGCCGTCATGGATTAAAATCCTGCAGCGCACGCAAGGTCCCCCTGCTCAAGCCAGCGCATGTCCAGGCCCGTCTGAAGTTTGCCAATGACCATCTGGATGATCCAGAGGAGGAATGGGAGAAGGTCATGTGGTCTGATGAGACATAAATAGAGCTTTTTGGTCTAAACTCCACTCGCCGTGTTTGGAGGAAGAAGAAGGATGAGTACAACCCCAAGAACACCATCCCAACCGTGAAGCATGGAGGTGGAAACATCATTCTTTGGGGATGCTTTTCTGCAAAGGGGACAGGATGACTGCACCGTATTAGGGGGGAGGATGGATGGGGCCATGTATCGCGAGATCTTGGCCAACAACCTCCTTCCCTCAGTAAGAGCATTGAAGATCGGTCGTGGCTGGGTCTTCCAGCATGACAACGACCCGAAACACACAGCCAGGGCAACTAAGGAGTGGCTCCGTAAGAAGCATCTGAAGGTCCTGGAGTGGCCTAGCCAGTCTCCAGACCTGAACCCAATAGAAAATCTTTGGAGGGAGCTGAAAGTCCGTTTTGCCCAGCGACAGCCCCGAAACCTGAAGGATCTGGAGAAGGTCTGTATGGAGGAGTGGGCCAAAATCCCTGCTGCAGTGTGTGCAAACCTCGTCAAGACCTACAGGAAACGTATGATCTCTGTAATTGCAAACGAAGGTTTCTGTACCAAATATTAAGTTCTGCTTTTCTGATGTATCAAATACTTATGTCATGCAATAAAATGCAAATTAATTACTTAAAAATCATACAATGTGATTCTCTGGATTTTTGTTTTAGATTCCGTCTCTCACAGTTGAAGTGTACCTATGATAAAAATTACAGACCTCTACATGCTTTGTAAGTAGGAAAACCTGCAAAATCGGCATTGTTTCAAATACTTGTTCTCCCCACTGTATAATCAGTCAGCCTTAGCCCAAGCTAAATTTCTTTCCTGTTATTTCTCAGATAGTTCATGTGTGAACCAGGGATTAGCTATATCCTTTACCCTTAGTTTATTGAACAGTCCATGCTTATCTTAAATTGAGTTGAGCAAATAAGTAAACCAATTTAGGGCCTGATCCGAGTCAGAGATATCTGACACAACCCCCCATTCACACAATCCCAGATCAGACGAGAATTGTTGCTCATTTAAATTCCTATAATTTCTCTTTGTAATAATGCGAGGCCGAGATTTAGGTAGCTTGCATCTCTTATGCAGGCAACAGGACAATGGTCACATTAGCAAAAATTCCATTGACTGTATACTTATGAGGGGCGTTTGTCAAAATAATATCTGAAAGAGTAGCTATTTCAGGGTGTGTAGCCCTTTCCTGCAGTCAATGACCAAAAGCACCCACTTTGGCCTCATGGGTAATGTTATTAATATTTTTCATAATTTCATAATTTATCAAGATTATTTTTTTTAAACTGACAATAATCGGTTGTTTCAATGTCAAACAGTTTTGTGTTATTTTTTTATCTTCTGTGATGGACAGTACCAGTCAAAAGTTTGGACACACCTACTCATTCAATGGTTTTTATTTATTTTTACTATTTTTTACATTGTAGAATAATAGTGAAGACATCAAAACTATGAAATAACACAAATGGAATCACATAGTAACCAAAAAAAGTGTTAAACAGATAAAAATATATGTTATATTTGCGATTCTTCAAATAGCCACTCTTGATGACAGCTTTGCATACTCTTGGCATTCAATTTACCAGCTTCACCTGGAATGCTTTTCCAACAGTCTTGAAGGAGTTCCCACATATGCTGAGCACTTGTTGGCTGCTTTTCCTTCACTCTACCGTCCGACTCATCCCAAACCATCTCAATTGGGTTGAGGTCGGGGGATTGTGGAGGCCAGGTCATCTGATGTAGCACTCCATCACTCTCCTTATTGGTAGAATAGCCCTTACACACCCTGGAGGTGTGTTGGGCCATTGTACTGTTGAAAAACAAATGATAGTCCCACTAAGCCCAAACCAGATGGGATGGCGTATCGCTGCAGAATGCTGTGGTAGCCATGCTGGTTAAGTTTGCCTTAAATTCTAAATAAATCACAGACAGTGTCACCAGCAAAGCACCCCCACACCATAAGACCTCCTCCTCCATGCTTTACGGTGGGAACTACACATGCGGAGATCATCCATTCACCCACACGTGTCTCACAAAGACACAGCGGTTTGAACCAAACATCTCCAATTTGGACTCAAGACCAATGGACAAATTTCTACCCGTCTAATTTCCATTGCTTGTGTTTCTTGGCCCAAACAGGTCTCTTCTCATTATTGGTGTCCTTTAGTAGTGGTTTCTTTGCAGCAATTCGACCATGAAGGCTTGATTCACACAGTCCCCTCAGAACAGTTGATGTTGAGATGTGTTTGTTACTTGTGAAGCATTTATTTGGGCTGCAATTTCTGAGTCTGGTAACTCTAATGAACGTATCCTCTGCAGCAGAGGTAACTCTGGGTCTTCCATTCCTGTGGCGGTCCTCATGAGAGCCAGTTTCATCATAGTGCTTGATGGTTTTTGCGACTGCACTTGAAGAAACATTCAAAGTTCTTGACATTTTCCGTATTGACTGACCTTCATGTCTTAAAGTAATGATGGACTGTCGTTTCTCTTTGCTTATTTGAGCTGTTCTTGCCATAATATGGACTTGGTATTTTGCCAAATTGGGCTATTTTCTGTATACCCCCCCTACCTTGTCACAACACAACTGATTGGCTCAAATGCATTAAGATGGAAATAAATTCCACAAATTAACTTTTAAGAAGGCACCCCTGTTAATTGAAATGCATTCCAGGTGACTACCTCATGAAGCTGGTTGAGAGAATGCCAAGAGTGTGCAAAGCTGTCATCAAGGCAAAGGGGGGCTATTTGAAGAATCTCAAATGTAAAATATATTTTGATTTGTTAACACTTTTTTGGTTACTACATGATTCCATATGTGTTATTTCATAGTTTTGATGTCTTCACTATTATTCAAAAAATAAAAAATAAATTAAAACCCTTGAATGAGTAGGTGTGTCAAAACATTTGACTGGTAGTGTATTTAAAGTGTAATATTGGGATGAAAACTCAAATTTGAATAAATGTCAACTCTATATCTGACATGGTACAGGTGTCTTCTTTTTTTAAGCCCTTAACCATGTGTGTGAGGTATATACTTTTGTTTCAAAGTAGATTTGTTTAAGACTACCAATAATCATTCTGTGTGACCCTGATTTAGCCCACTGCAGTAAAAGGTTAGGGCGGGTTGGTTCAGTTATCATCTTAGTTAGATTTTAGCTCAATGTAGATATATTTCAGCCTATCAGAAGCTGTCATCAACCAATCCAGATTAAGATCACCCAAATTGAATAATTCAGATTTAGCATAGATTTCACGTCAGACAATCAGCTAAGAGCACATATTGAGGCAGTGGGAAGGCGATAAATTCCCACTAGCGTAAGTTGGGCATTATTACCAGGGCCCACATTTAGGACTATACATTCAAATTGCTTAGAGACAGAGGTAGTGAGAGATACAGAAACATTTAAGTTGTCCTTTGTAAATATGGTGACACCTCCTCCTCTGTCAAATCTGTTGTATCTAAAAAATATTATAACCAGTCAGACACATCAGTATCCGGCACAGTCTTAATTAGGCAAGTTTGAGATATTACCAGAGTTATAATAAAATTCATTTACAAGACCAAACCTCTGGAATTTACATGAATCAGTCCAATTCCGCAGCTGTGGGATTTCAGATAAGACGTAGTCTCTAATTCAAGCATACTCTGCTCAGCTGCTAACCCCTTAATTGAAAATACCATAGGGCTAGTTTGAATTGGTATAGATATAAGATTGTCTAGAACTGTACAAATGGGCCTACGCCTAGAGCGAGGACGTGGGCTAAAACAAGCTGGTTACATGTTGTGGGCCTGCAGTATGATGATAATGCTGATCATTTATGGTTGGGCACTGGGCCTGAAATAATTAGACACTTGTTGGTCTTTCAGAGTTCCAATCAGTTATTTAAAATCCCATTTCAGCTGTTCTGAGCTAGCCATCCTAATGTCATTAGATCCCACATGGACTACGACAGCGACAGCCCCTGTGTTCTGGCGTAAAACGGTAGGAAGCAGCCTAGTAATGGTAATGTCCTGTACCCGAGCCCCAGGATAGCACAATATTTTTGCCTTCAGAACCAAGATGTTTCTCACCATAGAGCTGCCGATGACAACGGATGGTGAGATTTGTATTTGTATTTATTATGGATCCCCATTAGCTGAGCTATTCTTCCTGGGGTCCAGCAGAATTAAGGCAATTATACCATTTTTTTAACATTATAATACATTTACAACAGATTTCACAACACATTAAGTGTGTTCCCTCAGGCCACCACTCTTCTACCACATATCTACAACACAAAATCCATGTGTACGTGTGTGTATAGTGCGTATGTTATTGTGTGTGTGTGTCTGTGCCTGTGTTTGTGTCTCTTCACAGTCCCCGCTGTTCCATAAGATGTATTTATATAAATTTTTCTGCTTGCATGAGTTACTTGATGTGGAATAGAGTTCCATGTAGTCATCGCTCCATGTAGTATTGTGTGCCTCCCATAGTCTGTTCTGGACTTGGGGACTGTGAAGAGACCTCTGGTGGCATGTCTTGTGGGGTATGCATGGGTGTCCGAGCTGTGTGCCAGTAGTTCAAACAGAAAGCTCGGCACATTCAACATGTCAATACGTCTCGTACAAATACAAGTAGTAATGAAGTCAATCTCTCCTCCCCTTTGCGCCAGGAGAGATTGACATGCATATTATTAATGTTAGCTCTCTGTGTACATCCAAGGGCCAGCCGTGCTGCCCTGTTCTGAGCCAATTGCAATTTTCCCTCTTTGTGGCACCTGACCATACGACTGAACAGTAGTCCAGGTGCGACATAACTAGGGCCTGTAGTACCTGCCTTGTTAATAGTGCTGTTCAGAAGGCAGAGCAGCACTTTATTATGGACAGACTTCTCCCCATCTTAGTTACTGTTGTATCAATATGTTTTGACCATGACAGTTTACAATCCAGTTTTACTCCAAGCAGTTTAGTCACCTCAACTTGCTCAATTTCCTCATTATTTATTACAAGATTTAGTTGAGGTTTAGGGTTTAGTGAATGATTTGTTAACATTCCATTGATGTTCACACAATATACATTTTACCTTGTCTTGGAGATCCTCAGAACATTCCAAGAACATGTTATATCAAGTTTGACCTAATATTACTACAACATTAAAATATGTAGCTCCTTAAAGCAGATTAGAATACATCCCCATTATGTGTCAATTCAGATTTAATGGCAATTCGCATTTGAGGACTGTTTTGTATGTGATATAGCAACACATGCTATTTTAATTTCATTCATAGGACATTTGAACAGCATTTAATCATACAAACACAACCATATTTTTGACACTTCCTATGTTGACAATCTGCACATTATTTAATTCATTAGGACATTTGAACAGCATTTAATCATACAAACAACCATATTTTTTTGTGGGGTTTGAACCTGCAATGTTTGGTTGCCAAACCAGGTATTTTATCCTCTACGTCAGCAGGGAAGCTCTCTTAAATCTTTGTTTTTCAGGATATAGCCAGGGCAGTATGACCAATAAGGTATTCCATGCTTCCTTTTTATCCGTAGACATACCTAGCCCAGGGAAATACTGGTAACTGGGTTATTTACCATCACTTCATCCATCTTCTTTATATGTGACCGACCGGCTCGATTCGGTCTTATGTAGCAACATTTGAAATGGTGTTTTTTACATTGGATAAAAGTAGAGACTCTGAGCTAGAAAATTGTATATCATACACTACAGTTGAGGAACAATGGGAACATAATTCTGCTTTGAGAGTTGATAAACTTGTAACTCACTTTTGAGAAAATGGCCCTTGAATGTTTTGGTAAACTTACTGGAGACCTCTTCTTTATCTACACCCATTCAGCACCGTTCACACCCTCTTAAGCCATAGCCCCACCCATCTCTTTAAGGATTCACATGTGAGGCCATGTACTAAACAACCAAAGATTTCAAGACTAAAGGCTGGTTTATACTACGGGTGTGTCAATCTGGAGTGCCAGAGTGCGCCCTGGGCGTTTGTAAACTCAGAGCGTTGTCAGATTGTCCGTTCGTAAATTCAGAACGTCTCGCTCTCAGAGCGTACGCTGGACGCTCTGGCCGAGGAGTAGGGTTGATCCGAGCGTTCTGACCTAACAACAGCAGTCAAGCACCCAAGCTAACTGGCTAACGTTGGCTAGCTGGCTAGCTACTTCCAGGCACAAATGAGATAACAGCTCACTCATTTCATTTGCCCTAGCAGAGCTGTTTTGGCTGTTTTTATGTTATCCAGAGCATTGGTGACTGTAACTATGCTGCTGGCAACAATTTCATTACGCTTTTTTGCCAACGTATACTGACACCAGCCATATTCAATGGGTGTTGAGCGTTCGTAAATTTGTCAGTTAATTTGCGCTCTGGCACACTCAGACGAGAGTGCCCTGAAATCAGAGTAGATAGCCAGAGCAAATTTACCAGCTATGTCTATCGACAATTGTCACATTGACATCATGAACATTCTATTGAAATGGCTACTTGCATAGTGAAGTATTTTGTTTAGACATGTAGCTAGCTAGCTAAACAATGAACCATAATCCCACCTCTTAACGTTACTACCCTGCATGAATCTGCAGGTAACAAACCAGCCAGGTTCAATGTTAGCCAGCTAGCTAATATTAGACTATAACTAGCAATGCAAATGGCTCTGAGATACGATTAATATTAGTACACAGATCATACACGTAACGTTAGCTAGCGAGCCAGCCAGCTAACATTAGCTAGCTAGCTAACAGTACACTTTAACTTGAAATGAAAACGACTTTCTTACAAAATTTTAAATGTGTAATATCAGAAAATTTAGCTAGCTAGACTATCTTACCCATATACAGTGGGGAAAAAAGTATTTAGTCAGCCACCAATTGTGCAAGTTCTCCCACTTAAAAAGATGAGAGAGGCCTGTATTTTTCATCATAGGTACACGTCAACTATGACAGACAAAATGAGAAAAAAAATCCAGAAAATCACATTGTAGGATTTTTTATGAATTTATTTGCAAATGATGGTGGAAAATAAGTATTTGGTCACCTACAAACAAGCAAGATTTCTGGCTCTCACAGACCTGTAACTTCTTCTTTAAGAGGCTCCTCTGTCCTCCACTCGTTACCTGTATTAATGGCACCTGTTTGAACTTGTTATCAGTATAAAAGACACCTGTCCACAACCTCAAACAGTCACACTCCAAACTCCACTATGGCCAAGACCAAAGAGCTGTCAAAGGACACCAGAAACAAAATTGTAGACCTGCACCAGGCTGGGAAGACTGAATCTGCAATAGGTAAGCAGCTTGGTTTGAAGAAATCAACTGTGGGAGCAATTATTAGGAAATGGAAGACATACAAGACCACTGATAATCTCCCTCGATCTGGGGCTCCACGCAAGATCTCACCCCGTGGGGTCAAAATGATCACAAGAACGGTGAGCAAAAATCCCAGAACCACACGGGGGGACCTAGTGAATGACCTGCAGAGAGCTGGGACCAAAGTAACAAAGCCTACCATCAGTAACACACTACGCCGCCAGGGACTCAAATCCTGCAGTGCCAGACATGTCCCCCTGCTTAAGCCAGTACATGTCCAGGCCCGTCTGAAGTTTGCTAGAGTGCATTTGGATGATCCAGAATGTCAGGTAGATGTAGGTGGGTGTGGTGGTGGAATCAGGCACAGGACGCAGAACGTCAGTCCAACAGACTTTAGTAGATGCACACAAAAACAATCACGAATAAATGCCCTGAGGCGATAACTCCGCACGTAGGCGAAAATAACGGGCGCACTAACAGGTGCGACAAAACACTCCAAACAATATGGAGAAATAGCTCAACCGAGCAAACAGTAGAATAACAGCCTACCGGCACGACAGTAAAACAATAACACACAACACTAGACAAACACAACGAGAACTTATAGGACACTAATTACACTAAACGATAACAGGTGTAACAACAATCAGACAAAAGCAAACGAACATAGAAACATGCAACGGTGGCAGCTAGTATTCCGGAGACGACGAACGCCGAAGCCTGCCCGAGCAAGGAAGAGAGGCAGCCTCGGCCGAAACCGTTACAGTACCCCCCCCTTGACGCGCGGCTCCAGACGTGCGCCGACTCCGGCCTCGGGGACGACCAGGAGGACGCGGAGCAGGGTGCGTCGGGTGCCCACGATGGAATTCCGTCAGGAGAGACGGGTCCAAAATGTCTCTCCTCGGCACCCAGCACCGTTCCTCCGGGCCGTACCCCTCCCACTCCACTAGATATTGGAGACCCCCCATCCGACGTCTCGAATCCAAGATGGACCGCAATGAGTACGCCGGTGCCCCCTCGATGTCCAATGGGGGCGGAGGAGTCTCCCTGATCTCACTTTCTTGGAGTGGGCCAGCTACCACCGGCCTGAGAAGAGACACATGGAACGAGGGGTTAATACTTTTATACTCAACAGGTAGTTGTAATTTGTAACACACCTCGTTCAACCTTCTCAGGACTTTAAATGGCCCTACAAACCGCCAACCCAGTTTCCGACAGGGCAGGCGGAGGGGCAGGTTTCTGGTAGAGAGCCAGACTCGATCACCAGGTGCGTACACCGGTCCCTCACTGCGGTGGAGATCGGCGCTCGCCTTATGACGACGGAGGGCCCGCTGCAGGTGGACGTGTGCAGCGTTCCATGTCTCCTCTGAGCGCCGCACCCACTCATCCACCGCAGGAGCCTCGATCTGGCTCTGCTGCCAAGGTGCCAGAACCGGCTGATAACCCAACACACATTGGAAAGGGGTTAGGTTAGTGGAGGAATGGCGTAGGGAATTCTGGGCCATTTCGGCCCAGGGAACGTACCTGGCCCACTCCTCCGGCCGGTCCTGGCAGTATGTTCTAAGAAACATACCCACATCCTGGTTCACACGTTCCACCTGCCCATTACTCTCCGGGTGGTAACCCGAGGTGAGGCTCACCGAGACCCCCAACCGCTCCATAAAAGCTCTCCAGACTCTGGAGGTAAATTGGGGACCTCGATCAGACACAATATCCTCGGGTACCCCGTAGTGCCGGAACACATGGGTGAATAGTGCTTCGGCGGTTTGCAGGGCAGTAGGAAGGCCCGGCATAGGGAGCAAACGACAGGCCTTAGAAAACCGGTCCACAACGACCAGTATAGTGGTATTCCCCTGTGAAGGAGGAAGGTCAGTGAGGAAATCCACCGAGAGGTGAGACCATGGTCGTTGTGGAATGGGCAGGGGTAGTAACTTACCCCTAGGCAGATGTCTAGGCGCCTTACACTGGGCGCACACCGAGCAGGAGGAAACATAAACCCTCACATCCCTCGCCAACGTGGGCCACCAGTACTTGGCACTAAGACAGTGCACTGTCCGGCCGATACCAGGGTGTCCAGAGGAGGGTGACGTGTGAGCCCAATAGATCAATCGATCCCGAACCTCGAGCGGAACGTACTTCCGACCCTCCGGGCATTGAGGTGGACTAGGGTCGGTGCGTAACGCCCGCTCGAGCTCAGCATCGACCTCCCACACTACCGGTGCCACCAGACAAGACTCCGGCAGTATGGGAGTGGGCTCCACGGACCTCTCCTCCGTGTCATAACGCCGAGACAGTGCGTCTGCCTTACCGTTCTGTGACCCAGGGATGTACGTGATCTTAAATGTGAACCGGGTCAAAAACATATTCCACCTCGCCTGGCGAGGGTTCAGCCTCCTCGCTGCCCGGATGTACTCCAGGTTACGGTGGTCCGTCAAAATGAGGAAAGGGTGTTGAGCCCCCTCAAGCCAGTGCCTCCACACCTTTAGGGCCTGTACCACGGCTAACAGCTCCCTGTCCCCTACGTCATAGTTTCGCTCCGCCGGACTGAGCTTCTTGGAATAAAAAGCACAGGGGCGGAGTTTAGGTGGCGCGCCGGACCGTTGCGAAAGCACGGCTCCTACACCGGCCTCTGACGCGTCCACCTCTACCTGAAATGGCAAAGAGGGATCCGGATGCGCCAGCACCGGGGCCGAGGTAAACAGGTCCTTCAGCCTCCCAAACGCCCTGTCCGCCTCGGCTGACCACTGCAGACGCACCGGACCCCCCTTCAAAAGAGACGTTATGGGAGCTGCCACCTGTCCAAAACCCCGGATAAACCTCCGGTAGTAATTCGCGAACCCCAAAAACTGCTGCACCTCCTTCACAGTGGTTGGCGTTTGCCAATTACGCACGGCTGACACCCGGTCTACCTCCATCTTCACCCCTGACGCAGACAACTGATAACCCAAAAAGGAGACCGACTCCTGGAAGAACAGACACTTCTCTGCCTTGACATACAGGTCGTGCTCCAACAGCCTCCGCAACACTCGGCGCACCAGGGCCACATGCTCGACTCGGGTAGGCGAGTACACGAGAATGTCATCTATGTACACGACCACCCCCTGCCCCTGCATGTCCCTGAAGATCTCATCCACGAATGATTGGAAAACTGAAGGAGCGTTCATCAACCCGTATGGCATGACAAGATACTCGTAATGGCCCGAGGTGGTACTAAAGGCTGTCTTCCATTCATCGCCCCCCCTAATGCGCACCAAGTTGTACGCGCTCCTGAGATCTAATTTAGTGAAGAAACGCGCCCCGTGCAATGACTCCGCCATGGTCGCAATCAGCGGGAGTGGATAACTGTACTTCACCGTGATCTGATTGAGACCACGGTAGTCAATGCACGGGCGTAACCCCCCATCCTTTTTCTTCACAAAAAAGAAACTCGAGGATGCAGGGGAAGTGGAGGGCCGTATGTATCCTTGTCTCAGAGATTTGTCTATGTAAGTCTCCATAGCTCTCTTCTCCTCCTGAGACAGAGGATACACATGGCTCCGTGGGAGCGCAACTCCTGCCTGGAGGTCTATCGCACAATCTCCCTGCCTATGGGGAGGCAAATGCGTCGCCCTCGACTTACTGAACACAATAGCCAAATCCCCATACTCAGGGGGAACGTGCAATGCGGGCACCTGGTTTGGACTCTCCACCGAGGTAGCCCCTACGGAAACGCCTAAACATCGACCCACACACTGGGCAGACCACTCCATCAGAGCCCTCTCCTGCCACGAAATAGATGGGTTATGGGTACTCAACCAGGGCATGCCCAGCACCACCGGATACGCAGGCGAGTCGATCAGAAATAGCTGGATCATCTCCTGATGACCCCCCTGCGCACACATCCTAAGTGGCGCCGTGACCTCCCTGATCAAGCCCGCACCCAACGGACGGCTATCTAGGGCATGAACGGGGAAGGGAACGTCAACAGGGAGAAGGGGAATCCCTAAGGCTAAACAAAATTTCTTATCAACAAAATTCCCAGCCGCGCCTGAATCTACCAGCGCCTTATGCTGGGAATGAGGTGCTACCTGTGGAAAACGCACAGGCATACAGAAGTGTGCAACAGAGAGCTCTGGGTGAGTGGGGCGCCTACTCACCTGGAAGGACTCCCCAGTGCGGGACCTGTCGTCTTCTCCCCTAGGAGGCCATCCCCAGCACCTAGCCGCGGTGTGTCCTCCCTGACCACAGTTGGTGCAGGAGATGGACCCCCTCGTCATCCGACCCCTCCTCTCTCTAGCGCCAGCGCCCCCGAGCTCCATGGGGCACGGCTCGGAGGCGCTGGAGGGTGAAATGGACGGACCCCCCTCGGGACGTCCGCGGGTAGCTAGCAGGGTATCCAGCCTGATGGACATGTCGACCAACTGGTCGAACGAGAGGCTGGTGTCCCTACAGGCCAGCTCCCTACGGACGTCCTCACGTAGACTACATCGGTAGTGATCGATGAGGGCCCGCTCATTCCACCCTGCATCCGCCGCTAGAGTACGGAATTCTAAGGCGAACTCCTGGGCACTCCTCCTCCCCTGCCGGAGGCAGAACAGACGCTCCCCCGCCGCTTTCCCCTCCGGGGGATGGTCAAACACCGCCCTGAAGCGGCGGGAGAACTCGTCGTAGGTGATGGTGGTAGCGTCGATTCTCCTCCACTCTGCGTTGGCCCATTCCAACGCCTTACCGGAAAGGCAGGAGATCAGGGCGGACACGCTCTCGTGTCCCGAGGGCGCCGGGTGCACGGTGGCCAGGTAAAGCTCCACCTGGAGAAGGAATCCCTGACACCCGGCAGCGGTCCCATCGTAGGCCCTCGGGAGCGAGAGTCGAAACCCTCTGGGTTCCGGAGCGGGAATGGGCTGACTTGCCGATGGTGCGGGCAGGGAGGATGGTGGTGGAGGTGTCCCTCGGGTCTCCCAGCCTCGGATGGTGGTGATCACCTCCTGCAGTGCGGACCCCATCCGCAGGATCTGGTCATTCTGCTCGCGGACCCGGTCCTCCAGCGTCGCCTGTGCTGCTGCGGCTCCTGCTGATTCCATTCGAGGGTGTGTTATTCTGTCAGGTAGATGTAGGTGGGTGTGGTGGTGGAATCAGGCGCAGGACGCAGAACGTTAATCCAACAGACTTTAGTAGATGCACACAAAAAAAATCACGAATAAATGCCCTGAGGCGAAAACTCCGCACGTAGGCGAAAATAACGGGCGCACTAACAGGTGCGACAAAACACTCCAAACAATATGGAGAAATAGCTCAACCGAGCAAACAGTAGAATAACAGCCTACCGGCACGACAGTAAAACAATAACACACAACACTAGACAAACACAACGAGAACTTATAGGACACTAATTACACTAAACGATAACAGGTGTAACAACAATCAGACAAAAGCAAACGAACATAGAAACATGCAACGGTGGCAGCTAGTATTCCGGAGACGACGAACGCCGAAGCCTGCCCGAGCAAGGAAGAGAGGCAGCCTCGGCCGAAACCGTGACACAGAAGAGGTTTGGGAGAATGTCATATGGTCAGATGAAACCAAAATATAACTTTTTGGTAAAAACTCAACTCGTCGTGTTTGGAGGACAAAGACTGCTGAGTTGCATCCAAAGAACACCATACCTACTGTGAAGCATGGGGGTGGAAACATCATGCTTTGGGGCTGTTTTTCTGCAAAGGGACCAGGACAACTGATCCGTGTAAAGGAAAGAATGAATGGGGCCATGTATCGTGAGTTTTTGAGTGAAAACCTCCTTCCATCAGCAAGGGCATTGAAGATGAAACGTGGCTGGGTCTTTCAGCATGACAATGATCCCAAACACACCGCCCGGGCAACGAAGGAGTGGCTTCGTAAGAAGCATTTCAAGGTCCTGGAGTGGCCTAGCCAGTCTCCAGATCTCAACCCCATAGAAAATCTTTGGAGGGAGTTGAAAGTCCGTGTTGCCCAGCGACAGCCCCAAAACATCACTGCTCTAGAGGAGATCTGCATGGAGGAATGGGCCAAAATACCAGGAACAGTGTGTGAAAATCTTGTGAAGACTTACAGAAGACGTTTGACCTGTGTCATTGCCAACAAAGGGTATACAGTGGGGAAAAAAAGTATTTAGTCAGCCACCAATTGTGCAAGTTCTCCCACTTAAAAAGATGAGAGAGCCCTGTAATTTTCATCATAGGTACAAGTCAACTAGGACAGACAAAATGAGGAAAAAAAATCCAGAAAATCACATTGTAGGATTTTTTATGAATTTATTTGCAAATTATGGTGAAAAATAAGTATTTGGTCAATAACAAAAGTTTCTCAATAGTTTGTTATATACCCTTTGTTGGCAATGACACAGGTCAAATGTTTTCTGTAAGTCTTCACAAGGTTGTCACACACTGTTTTGGCCCATTCCTCCATGCAGATCTCCTCTAGAGCAGTGCTGTTTTGGGGCTGTCGCTGGGCAACACAGACTTTCAACTCCCTCCAAATATTTTCTATGGGGTTGAGATCTGGAGACTGGCTAGGCCAATCCAGGACCTTGAAATGCTTCGTACGAAGCCACTCCTTCGTTGCCCGGGCGGTGTGTTTGGGATCATTGTCATGCTGAAAGACCCAGCCACGTTTCATCTTCAATGCCCTTGCTGACGGAAGGAGGTTTTCACTCAAAATCTCACGATACATGGCCCCATTCATTCTTTCCTTTACACGGATCAGTCGTCCTGGTCCCTTTGCAGAAAAACAGCCCCAAAGCATGATGTTTCCACCCCCATGCTTCACAGTAGGTATGGTGTTCTTTGGATGCAACTCAGCATTCTTTGTCCTCCAAACACGACGAGTTGAGTTTTTACCAAAAAGTTCTATTTTGGTTTCATATGACATTCTCCCAATCCTCTTCTGGATCATCCAAATGCACTCTAGCAAACTTCAGACGGGCCTGGACATGTACTGGCTTAAGCAGGGGGACACGTCTTGCACTGCAGGATTTGAGGCCCTGGCGGCGTAGTGTGTTACTGATGGTAGGCTTTGTTACTTTGGTCCCAGCTCTCTGCAGGTCATTCACTAGGTCCCCCCGTGTGGTTCTGGGATTTTTGCTCACCGTTCTTGTGATCATTTTGACCCCACGGGGTGAGATCTTGCGTGGAGCCCCAGATCGAGGGAGATTATCAGTGGTCTTGTATGTCTTCCATTTCCTAATAATTGCTCCCACAGTTGATTTCTTCAAACCAAGCTGCTTACCTATTGCAGATTCAGTCTTCCCAGCCTGGTGCAGGTCTACAATTTTGTTTCTGGTGTCCTTTGACAGCTCTTTGGTCTTCGCCATAGTGGAGTTTGGAGTGTGACTGTTTGAGGTTGTGAACAGGTGTCTTTTATACTGATAACAAGTTCAAACAGGTGCCATTAATACAGGTAACAAGTGGAGGACAGAGGAGCCTCTTAAAGAAGAAGTTACAGGTCTGTGAGAGCCAGAAATCTTGCTTGTTTGTAGGTGACCAAATACTTATTTTCCACCATAATTTGCAAATAAATTCATTAAAAATCCTACAATGTGATTTTCTGGATTTTTTTTTCTCATTTTGTCTGTCATAGTTGATGTGTACCTATGATGAAAATTACAGGCCTCTCTCATCTTTTTAAGTGGGAGAACTTGCACAATTGGTGGCTGACTAAATACTTTTTTTCCCCACTGTATAACAAAGTATTGAGAAACTTTTGTTATTGACCAAATACTTATTTTCCACCATCATTTGCAAATAAATTCATAAAAAATCCTACAATGTGATTTTCTGGATTATTTTTCTCATTTTGTCTGTCATAGTTGACGTGTACCTATGATGAAAATTACAGGCCTCTCTCATCTTTTTAAGTGGGAGAACTTGCACAATTGGTGGCTGACTAAATACTTTTTTTCCACACTGTACATGGATGGATGCTTCTCCTTCTCTGTCACAGATGCCATGGTTTCCCTTAGTTTGAAGATGTAATCCGGAGACAGGTGTTTTATACATCAGCCTTCTGTGTGTTCTCGTTTCAACTCCCTCGTCATATTTGCAATCAAACGCCAGAATTTTCTCCATCTCCTTAGCTATCATACTCTAATTCCACCGGGCATTCCACTGATTTCAAAACTCGGTCCTCCAGAAAGTGGAGAGCAACACTTTTGCAGTTCTACCATGTGATATCTTTCAAAAAAGCTGCGTTAGAAAGGATTACCTACACATACTGACCAGCTCATGTTATAGACAGAAGCATGCTACATGGCAGACCAATCCGAACTCATCTCTCGGCAAGTCCAGCCCAGCCATTATCTCAACCAATCATGGCTAGCGGGAAGGTTCCTGTCTTTTTCTGTGGCTAAACCAAATAGGCTAGTAATTTAACACTTTTTTTTTCGTATTTACAGATGGTATACAAGTTTGCTATTAAGGCACATGAAAGTTCACTTTCCAGAAGGCATTTCTTCCAAAAAACACATTTTGATAAAATAAAATAACGTTTACGTTCAAATGGCTCTCCTGTGAAGTAGTGACGCACGACATACACCTAGATTCCTGAAACGAGTCACATATGCTGCATATTTCTGGGCCCATATTTGCAAGGTATCCAAGACTACGAGTGCTGATCTAGGATCACTTTTGGTTTTCAGATAATGAAAAATAAGATAGGGGGTACCATATCAAGCGTCTCAACGTAAGAATGACATCGGTTGCATTTTAAAAAGTTGAACAGTCAATTTTTACACAATGTAAAAATTGTTTACAGTTAGTCTAAATTCAGCATTTCTGACAGTATTTATAAACAAATAAAGACATCCTCTCTTTTAGTAGATTGAAAGGGGTTCCACATGCCTTTGGCTCTGTGCACTGGATGTATCACCCACAAACACCTACCAAAACAAGTTTTGCGTGTGATACTGTCAGTGCACAGAGCTACAGGCATGTGGACCAGAGTAGGAAACAGATTTTTTGCCAAAACGTGTACCTAGCTCATGATTACTGTTATTTTCAGTAAAACAGTCAATGAAGTTCTGATACAGAGGCAATTAGTGTTCCAACAAAGTACAGCAATGGGTGGCACTAAGGGCACTATAGCAGCCACTCTAGACCAGGTGTGTGGAATTCAATGTCTGTTTTCATTCTACTCTTCTAGACTCAAATATATAACTTGCCATGTATGTACTTTGTATTCCAAAGACCAGGGGTAAAACAGCAGTAATAAAGCTAGTGTTACACATAAGCTACTCGTACAAAAAGGCTTACCTGCTTTCTCCAATGGCAACCCTTCTTTGCATGTTTTTCCAAGATTGTGTCCCCTATGTTCTCAGATAAACCTGAGCGATACGCCTGCCTCACAATCTCGTAATAGGTGGCACAAGAACCTGCAATGGATATAAGCACAACGTTAATTTTATGTTGCTTTGGTGTATGTAAAAATAGCATTAAACATTGAGAGTATCACTCTTTTTCAATGTTTGAATGAACACCTAAGAGAAACATTTAACCATTCTAGATTATTGGTGAAAAGAAAAACTAATGACATCTGGTGACATGTCCGTGCTCTGTGACATCTCACTCATTAAGAATGAGAGCATAGACACGTCTTGCGGGAAGGTAAATCTTTGTGTCAGAGAGAATGCAAAAATATTACATTTGTGAACTCAATTCAACGATCTATAGAATAATTACTTTGCTAGTGTGTATGACGAATCAAGATTTGAAGCAGGTTAGTTAGCTATTTGGTTAAATAGCTAGTGTTAGTTTATCACTAAGGATGGTGGTGTGCAAAACCACAGAATATACACATTCATTCTATTTATAGAGTGCTAATTGTACAAACACATTATAGAAGAGGCCTGTGTATTAAATGTAACAAAAACCCACGAACAGCTAGCAACGTAAGCTAAAAGTAGCTAGCTACTTGGGTGAAATGGTAGTCTAGCTAGCGCCTAATGGTGTGCTACCTAACATTAGCGGTTAGCAATTAGCATGCAACCGTTATATACAAATGTAATAAAAAGCAAACTTCTAAAATACATATGATTAGCGTGGTTAAATGCATGTAATATGAGCCATCATAAAAAAAATATACATATAACATTTAAGAGCCAAAACATTTAGAAACATAACAGAAAAATAATTAATCTGAGATGCCATCTTGTTCTCATTAATTTACAGTGCATACAAAGTTAGCTAGCTTAGCTTGGCAACAGTCATATAAATGGGAAAATCGCACACAAATTATACAACAAAATGAATAGAAAACTCGTCACAGTTTAAATAAACATGTTATCTAGCGTTTTTGAAAACAAAACCATGCTTATAAATGTTACAAACCTGAAAACAGGATAAATAAGGATTTTTTTTTTTTAGTGATCCAATTTAAATTTTTGTCATTTAGCAGACACTCCTATCCAGAGCGACATACAATTAGTGAGTGCATACATTTTTCATACTGGCCCCCCGTGGGAAACGAACCCACAACCCTTGCGTTGCAAGCGCCATTGCTCTACCAACTGAGCTACAGGAGGGCCAAGGAGACAGAGAGTTGGCTTATTTTAATTGGGCTTCTCTTCCGAGTCATGAAGAAGTAGAAAGGTACGCGCCTGCAGCCGTTAAGAGTTTATGTGATGTGCACAGTCCGGAAATTTCCAGAAACTTGTTAATGCATAATCGGGAATTTACTGTCCTGGAAATTCTCGTATCACACAAGTGTTCGGGGATGCATGGGACTGTGCAGAAATCCTGTCACTGCATGGGAAATTCCCACTCACGACCGTGCACCTCAAATTTCAATGGAATATAGCAGATCTGATTTCACCCAGAAACTCTGCTTTTCATGCAGTGGCACCCTTTGCAATCAATGGGCAAGTCTATAGGCCAAATGTCCCCTCCCCTTCCGAAATGTGAAAGATGCTAAATTGTGATTTGTCCAAAGCATCTCACGCATCACGTTTTATGACAGATTTACAGTACCATTTATGTTTACCTACAAGAGGTTACACCATACCACACCATACCCCACCTTGGTTTTTTTGTTACTGGTATTAGTTTGGAGGTTGCTTCATCAAGTTGCTTTGACATTTGATCACAATCAGGAATTTGAAGGGGAAAGGTTGGTGTAGTTTTAAATACCATACCTCTTAAATACATATGTACTGTTTGACAAAGCAAGGGCAAGGCTATCTCCTCTCTTTGATGTTATTATTTTCACATCTACTATATATACAAAAGTATGTGGACACCCCTTCAAATTAGTGGATTCAGCTATTTCAGCCACAACCGTTGCTGACAGGTGTGTAAAATCGAGCACACAGCCATGCAATCTCCATAGACAAACATTGGCAGTGTTACAGGAGGGGGTCCCAGTTACGAAGCAACCCACTAGGTGTCCTCCTCCGACAACCTTAGGCACCTCCTCACTCACAGTCTGGACTAATCATGATCCTGTTGGTGTCACCTGTGTCTACCTGTTCACCTGTGTATTTTTGCCCTCACTTCCCTGTGTTCCCTTGCTCAGTTTTCTCTGCTAGTTTCTCGAAGCCAAGCAGTACCAATCAGTGTCTGATCGCAAGACATTGTACAGGTACTTGAGAAGTGTTCTCCCTGTTTCATTGTTGTTTCAGTCGTAGTTAGCATTTCGTATTTTTGCTGTCAGCCTGTTTTTCTCCTCCTTTATTTTATCGTGACAATATTTAGTATCCTGGCTTTGGGACCACCAGTAAAGATCCTTGTTTCACCATCTCTGCCTACTGTCTATCCTGCACCACACCTGGGTCACACCTCACACCAACCCTTACATGGCAGTAGAATGGCCTGTACAGAAGAGCTCAGTGACTTTCAACGTGGCACCGTCATAGGATGCCACCTTTCCAACAAATCAGTTCGTCAAATTTCTGCCCTGCTAGAGCTGCACCGGTCAACTGTAAGTCCTGCTATTGTGAAACGTCTACGATCAACAACGGCTCAGCCACAAAGTGGTAGGCCACACAATCTCACAGAACAGGACCACTGAGTGCAGAAGTGCATAATGTAAAAATTGTCTGTCCTCGGTTGCAACACTCACTATCGAGTTCCAAACTGCTTCTGGAAGCAACGTCAGCGTAAGAACTGTTCGTTAGAAGCTTCATGAAATGGGTTTACATGGCCGAGCAGCCGCACACAAGCCTAAGATCACCATGCGCAATGCCAAGTGTCGGCTGGAGTGGTGTAAAGCTTGCTGTCCATTGGACTCTGGAGCAGTGAAAACGCGTTCTCTGGAGTGATGAATCATGCTTCACCATCTGGCAGTCAGATGGACGAATCTGGGTTTGGCGGATGGCAGGAGAACACTACCTGCCCCAATGCTTTCCTGTTTCAGCATGACAATGCCCCCGTGCACAAAGCAAGGTCCATACAGAAATGGTTTGTCGAGATAGGTGTGGAAGAACTTGACTGGCCTGCACAGAGTCCAGACCTCAACCCCATCAAACACCTTTGGGATGAATTGGAACGCCGACTGCGAGCCAGGCCTAGTCGCCCAACATCAGTGCCCGACCTCACTAATGCTCTCACTAACGCTCTTGAAGCAAGTCCCCACAGCAATATTCCAACATCTAGTGGAAAGCCTTCCAAGAAGAGTGCAGGGGCGACAAACTCCATGTTAATGCCCATGATTTTGAAATGAGATGTTCAACGAGCAGGTGTGCACATACTTTTGATAATGTAGTGTACATAAGCCTACAGTTTCTTTATCTGAATCTCTGATATTCAATACAATTTCAATCAATCAATAAAATGTATTTATGAAGCCCTTTTTACATCAACAGATGTCACAAAGTGCTATACAGAAACCCAGGCTAAAACCCAAACAACAAGCAATGCAGATGAAGAAGCAGGGTGGCTAGGAAAAACTCCATAGAAAGGCAAGAACCTAGGAAGATACCTAGAGTGGAACCAGGCTTTGAGGGGTGGCCAGTCCTCTTCTGGCTGTGCAAGGTGGAGATAGTACATGACCGTTAAGACCAGATTGTTCTTCAAGATATTTAAACGTTCATAGATGACCAGCAGGGTCATTCAGAGGTTGAGGGTTCCATAGCCGCAGGCAGAACAGTTGAAACTGGAGTAACCACACGACCAGGTGGACTGGGGACAGCCAGCAGTCATCAGGCCAGGTAGTCCTGAGGCATGGTCCTAGGGCTCAGATCCTCGGGGAGGGAGATATTGACTTTCTCAATGTCTCGTCTGTCCCAGGGAGTACAGGCCCAAGGAGAATGTGACCTTTTTAGAGAATGGGACCAGGGTCGCTGCCTACCAAACCAAGACCTTTGTGTTTCTGCCGGAGAGGTCAGTGGGTGATCCTGACATGGACATGATCACAACCATCAACATCCCAGCTGTAGTGAGTAACTCTCTGTGTGTGTGTTTACACTGTTATGAGCTCTTATTTTTCTCTTCTAAAGCCAACCATCATGTTCAGTGTTGTGGTATGTAGAGGTTTAGCGTAGAGGTTTAGCGGCTCCTAAGTATAAGCATATAATTAATTTCTTAATCTTTCTGTTTTCTCTTTTTTCTTGTTGTGTTGTAGTTGTGTTGTTTTTTGGTCGTTGTGTTCTTAGTTTGAATTTGTGTCGCTGTTCTTGTCCATTAGTGTTCTGTATTTTGTAATGTTCTATGTTTTGTGTGGACCCCAGGAAGAATAGCTGCTGTAATCTCTCTCCCTCTCCATTACCCCCCCCCCCCCCCCCTCTCTCCCCCCTCTTATCTCCTATCTATCTATCTCCTCTCTCTTATCTCTGTTATGTCTCCCTCATTCACTTTATCTCTATCTCTCTCTCTCCCTCCCTCTATCCTACCATCCCTCCCCCTCCCTCCTCTGCTCAGGCTGTGATGAACAAGGTAAAGGATAGCTTCTGGAAGAGTTCTATGGTGTCTATCTGGATGAACTCCCTGCATGTGGGCATGTTCATGACGCACTCCGTCAACGAGCTTTTGTGGGGCTTCAAGGACCCTCTGCTGTCCCGCATACACCCCATGAACCCCGAGATCGATGAGTACTTTGGCCTCATGTATAAGGTAGGTCAATAGGGAGTGAATACAAAATACAAAATCTGACACACTCAACCCTTTTTAAGTTCTCTAAAGAACAATATAGTCTATGGTCATTGATACCTGTTTTGTCTGCTGGTGGTTGCCACTTTCACCTGAAGTCTGTGGATGATAAAATATTATTATGATAAAATAATATTAATGGCCTTTTAGAATGATTTTCCTTCTCTTTTCCACTCTGTAGAAAAATGGAAGCAATGATGGTGAATTTGTTTACCATACCGGGGAGGGAGACTTCATGGACTATGGCAGGATAGCCAGATTTAAAGGAGAAAGGTACTGAAACATATTGACCCTGATGACACACGTTTCTGTGTTGTAACTTTAGATAATAGACAACGTGATGCTCACTCACTCACAAATCAAATCAAACTTTATTTATATAGCACATTTCTTACAACTCCAAAATATGTAACTGTAACTGTAACTGTAACTGCCTCCTACAATACATACTGTACATGTACATCATCTTCCCCGAACACACACTGGACATTCTGTCCAAGTTTTATATATTTATTTGATGATGTGAAACCCATCATTGTTCTGGTATAAAGGACTGGAACAGAACAGTCCATTTGTTTCCTAAGAACTGCTTCATAATGCCAGACAGTAACAGAGGACAGGGTTGTGTCCCAACTGGCACACTGTTCCCTATGTAGTGCATTACTTTTGACCAGAGCCCCTATGGCCATTTGGAATGCAGACTGCAGCACCAGAGAAAGAGACTCTCCAGAGGCCCCTAGCTTTCTTTAATACGTTGATTGATAAGTCACACAAGCCTAAACAATCAAGCATTGGGATGGATGGTGCTTTTTATTTAATAGGTATTATAAAGATGTACATGTGTATTTTTTATTTAATCAAGTTACATTTAGAAATACATTTTGTGTTTCAGCAAACTGAGTCTGTGGACGTCTGAGCAGAGTAACATGATCAACGGTACAGATGGGAGTGCCTTCCACCCCTTGCTGTCCAAAAAGGAGAGACTGTACATCTTCAGTCCTGACCTGTGCAGGTAGGCTACAATACAGAATCATACTGATCAGAACATAACAGATGTCTCACTAAACTGTATGTCATAGGTCACTAAAACACACCAATTTTGACAGGGTTGGGGTAAATTCCATTTCAAGTCAAGTCAGGAAGTATTGCTTTTAAATGAGGAAATTTAATTGACCTCAACTCTGCTAAACAGTATGTCAAAGGTCAGTGTTGAATATATACAGTTTTACTGTGGGAAAAGGATCCCACGAGAAAATTGTCTAAGTTCAGAAGCGATGTTCCTCATTGAGCAATGGCCTGTGGTCTCATGAGTGACTTTTCACCTGGTAAGGATGAGAATGTGATGATGAGGTACTGGTTTATTCTGAGTCTGTGGATTTCAAAGCAGATTAACATGATCAATGGGATGGATGGCAGGGCCTTCCACCCCCTGCTGTCCAAGAAGGAGAGACTCTCAGTCCTCACCTGTGCAGGTACAGTATGAAATACATAATCATGTCAGAACAGAACATTATGTCTCACTAAACAGCAGGTTTTGGATCAGTTCCATTTTCTCATTTAATAAAAGTATTGAAAAGCTTGTACCTACTTCCTGAATTGAAATGGAATTGACCCCAACCAACCTTGCTAACAGTATGCCACTGAAAATAAATGCAACACTTTAAGTTGACTGTTCAATACATACAGAACAGTTCAACTGTGGTAAAATGTATCTCAGCTATGTTCCTCATTGAGCAATGATCTGGGTTCTCATCATGCGTGACCTTTCACCTGGTTAGGATTTGAGTGGTGATGAGGTAGTGGTTTATTCTGGGCCCTACAGACTCGCCTCAGCAGAAGAGGAAAGACATATTTTATTAGTGGCATTGGAATAATGTTTCCACATGGTTGGGATCTCATGAGATGGTTATCACTTACACACATGAACAGAGACCGGTGACCTCCCTATGGTCCCCGTCCAGCTATCTTTACCTCTCTATGGCCCTGCTCCAGCCCTGTACATCTATATTTACAGCTGCCTAGATACTAACACAACTAACACAGCTACTGATCAGATACTAACAGACTCTACTGAGAGCTACTGAAAGACATAAACACTAGACTCCATACATAATGTGACCTTACAGTGAATGAAAACTGCCCCTGCAACAGATGTTTTTGTTTGTTTTTGTAATATAATTTCAAATACATTATCTGCGTTTGATTGAGCTTACCTGACTTAATGGACCAATAGAATAGTCCCAAAATGGCAAGCTCTAGCTATCTGGCACTCCAGGCAGGCAAGAGCAAACGCTCAAAGTATTTGAAACATTTAAAATAGTATTTGAACCCAGGTCTGTCCTGCAAGAGACTGCTGCTGGTATTTCTATGATCATGTAACACTGTACATCTAGTCAGCACTACCAGTGAATCCTGAGAATTGGGACTCCTCTGGAATTTATTTTTTACGTTTCTGGCAGACATGGATCAAATGGATCAGTTCTGTTTGATTTCACAATGGACTGTTTCCCAATGGATGTAAAGCCAATCCAGATGGGTTCAGTATGGAGAGGGTCGATGTTTTGTGTAAATCTTTTTTAAGAGCCTTGGTAGGATATTCTGTATATAATACTGTAATTGTTTTTCTGCTGTCTCTAACTAATGATGATGATTGTTACTTTTAATTTTAAATCAATTCTGACCACTGTGTCGCTTTGCATCTGTCTCTTGGGTGGCTGACACTTTGGTGGCTATTGGCAAAGTGATCAGTGTCATCAGAGGTTGATACGTGCACTTTGACACGATCAAACCCCTTTGTGTCTCTGTGACTTTTCACCTGCCTTAAACTCTCCGCTTATTGTTGATTTGGAGGGGGGTTAACGGGGACCTAAATGGCACCCTATTCCCACATAGTGCACTACTTTTGACATTAGGGAAGCAGCCAGTGGCTCACAGCCCACTTCTTGTTATTTTATTCTAATTATAATAGGAAGTTGTTGTTCTAGTCATTAGTCATGTCCAACAACCTTTATACACACATTGTTTTAAGTATTAGGGAAGAGCTGATGCACTATGTCCCACATCTGTCAAATGTCATTTGGCAATGACCAAAGGATCAAGTCAACTGGAGGAAGCAGTTTTTTTTTCTTCGAATTTCTGTTTAATTCCAGAGCTGATGCACTATGTTCCACATTGGACGAATGTTCATCTCTCATGAAAAAAAGGTGTAAATATACAGCTCTGGAAAAAATTAAGAGACCACTGCAAATTGTTCTTAAATCAGCATCTCTACATGTATGACAGCCATTCCATTCCATTGTCTGTTGAATCCAACACAGGCACACCTCATTCTACTGAATTAGGTACTGATTAGGTGATCACATGAACCAAATCTTATTTAACGAGGAAAAGTATAAAAACCACTGCTGTGGTCATCACTATCATCTTGCAATAGGACCAGCTGGATGGCAAAAACAGTGCTAATAGTACCTCAAAAGTAATATTAATCCAAAAAGAACTATCGACCATGCCAAAAGGAAAGTTTTGAGTGAGGAAAAGAAGGGTTCAATTCTGGCTTTACTGGCAGAGGGATACAGTGTGCGTCAGGTTGCTTCCATCCTTAAAATGTCAAAGACGGCGGTTCATAAGAACAAGGTCAAGCAGCAGACATTGGGGACAACAAAGCTACAGACCGGCAGAGAGCGAAAACGACTCTCTACTGACCGGGATGACCGCCAACTCATTCGAATGTCACTCAACAACCGTAGGATGACATCAAGTGACCTACAAAAATAATGGCAAATGGCAGCTGGGGTGAAGTGCACAGCGAGGACGGTTCGACACAGCCTCCAATGGGCAGGGCTGAAGTCATGCAAAGCTAGAAAAAAGCCCTTCATCAATGAGAAGCAAAGAAGAGCCAGTCTGAGGTTTGCAAAAGACCATAAGGATTGGACCGTAGAGGACTGGAGTAAGGTCATCTTCTCTGATGAGTCCAATTTTCAGCTTTGCCCAACACCTGGTCATCTAATGGTTAGACGGAGACCTGGAGAGGCCTACAAGCCACAGTGTCTCGCACCCACTGTGAAATTTGGTGGAGGATCGGTGATGATCTGGGGGTGCTTCAGCAAGTCTGGAATCGGGCAGATTTGTCTTTGTGAAGGACGCATTAATCAAGCCACGTACAAGGTTGTCCTGGAAGAAAACGTTATTCCTTTTGCTCTGACATTGTTCCCCAACTCTGAGGATTGGTTTTTCCAGCAGGATAATGCGTCATATCACACAGCCAGGTCAATCAAGGTGTGGATGGAGGACCACCAGATCAAGACCCTGTCATGGCCAGCCCAATCTCCAGACCTGAACCCCATTGAAAACTTCTGGAATGTGGAAGATCTTCAAGAGGAAGATGAATGGTCACAAGACATCAAACAAAGCCGAGCTGCTTGAATTTTTGCGCCAGGAGTGGCATAAATTCACCCAACATCAATGTGAAAGACTGGTGGAGAGCATGCCAAGACACATGAAAATCAGGGTTATTCCACCAAATATAGATTTTTGAACTCTTCCTAAGTTAAAACATTACTATTGTGTTGTTTAAAAATGTATTTTCTTTGCATTATTCGAGGTTTGACAACACTGCATCTCTTTTGTTATTTTTACCAGTTGTCATTTTCTGCAAATAAATGCTCTAAATTACAATATTTTTATTTGGAATTTGGGAGAAATTGTGTCAGTAGTTTATAGAATAAAACAAAAATGTTATTTTTACCCAAACACATACCTATTAATAGTAAAACTAGAGAAACTGATAATTTTGCAGTGGTCTCTTAATTTATTCCGCAGCTGTATACAGTGGGGGAAAAAAGTATTTAGTCAGCCACCAATTGTGCAAGTTCTCCCACTTAAAAAGATGAGAGAGGCCTGTAATTTTCATCATAGGTACACGTCAACTATGACAGACAAAATGAGAAAATAAAATCCAGAAAATCACATTGTAGGATTTTTAATGAATTTATTTGCAAATTATGGTGGAAAATAAGTATTTAGTCAACGACAAAAGTTTCTCAATACTTTGTTATATACCCTTTGTTGGCAATGACACAGGTCAAACGTTTTCTGTAAGTCTTCACAAGGTTTTCACACACTGTTGCTGGTATTTTGGCCCATTCCTCCATGCAGATCTCCTCTAGAGCAGTGATGTTTTGGGGCTGTCGCTGGGCAACACAGACTTTCAACTCCCTCCAAAGATTTTCTATGGGGTTGAGATCTGGAGACTGGCTAGGCCACTCCAGGACCTTGAAATGCTTCTTACGAAGCCACTCCTTCGTTGCCCGGGCGGTGTGTTTGGGATCATTGTCATGCTGAAAGACCCAGCCACGTTTCATCTTCAATGCCCTTGCTGATGGAAGGAGGTTTTCACTCAAAATCTCGCGATACATGGCCCCATTCATTCTTTCCTTTACACGGATCAGTCGTCCTGGTCCCTTTGCAGAAAAACAGCCCCAAAGCATGATGTTTCCACCCCCATGCTTCACAGTAGGTATGGTGTTCTTTGGATGCAACTCAGCATTCTTTGTCCTCCAAACACGAAGAGTTGAGTTTTTACCAAGAAGTTATATTTTGGTTTCATCTGACCATATGACATTCTCCCAATCCTCTTCTGGATCATCCAAATGCACTCTAGCAAACTTCAGACAGGCCTGGACATGTACTGGCTTAAGCAGGGGGACACGTCTGGCACTGCAGGATTTGAGTCCCTGGCGGCGTAGTGTGTTACTGATGGTAGGCTTTGTTACTTTGGTCCCAGCTCTCTGCAGGTCATTCACTAGGTCCCCCCGTGTGGTTCTGGGATTTTTGCTCATCGTTCTTGTGATCATTTTGACCCCACGGGGTGAGATCTTGCGTGGAGCCCCAGATCGAGGGAGATTATCAGTGGTCTTGTATGTCTTCCATTTCCTAATAATTGCTCCCACAGTTGATTTCTTCAAACCAAGCTGCTTACCTATTGCAGATTCAGTCTTCCCAGCCTGGTGCAGGTCTACAATTTTGTTTCTGGTGTCCTTTGACAGCTCTTTGGTCTTGGCCATAGTGGAGTTTGGAGTGTGACTGTTTGAGGTTGTGGACAGGTGTCTTTTATACTGATAACAAGTTCAAACAGGTGCCATTAATACAGGTAACGAGTGGAGGACAGAGGAGCCTCTTAAAGAAGAAGTTACAGGTCTTGTTTGTAGGTGACCAAATACTTATTTTCCACCATAATTTGCAAATAAATTCATTAAAAATCCTACAATGTGATTTTCTGGAAAAAATTGTATCTTTGTCTGTCATAGTTGACGTGTACCTATGATGAAAATTACAGGCATCTCTCATCTTTTTAAGTGGGAGAACATGCACAATTGGTGGCTGACTAAATACTTTTTTCCCCCACTGTATATGTAAAGTTAAATCAAGTTAAGATCTAGTTGTGGATTCCAAGATTAGAGGAATGTAAACAACTTAAAGATCATCTGGACTTACCGTTGGGGTCAATATCATTTAGAATGTCAGTTTATGTCCTGAGTTAACTGAATTGAAACGGACCCCAAACCTGGGTACCAGTACCACAGTGATCTCCAGAGGTAATTTCCCCTGTGGATAACTTGTGAGTGACATGACCTGTGACCCCTGACCTCTAATCTATGAGTGTAAATTGGATTTAGGGTCTGTGGGTAGAGGCAAGTGTAGTTCAACACATGTTCACCACTACACAGCTTTCTGAAAGATGAGCACATCTCTCAGACAATAAAGTGCATTGTTGCAGGTGGCCTAGCTGAAGACCTGACAGTCAGACCTGGGTACAAATACTATTTAAAATCATTTCAGATATTTTAGCTGGCCTTGATTGAGCTTGCCTGGCATAATGGAACCAATAGAATAGTCACAATAGTCTCTAAGCAGGTTAAAACAAACGTTCCAAGGTTTTGAAAGATTTCGAAACTTTTTGATCCCATGTCTGCTTACAGTATCCTTCCAGCCTTTTGGCTCAGACTGTGTGTTGTCATTTGTATTTTCTAAACACTACAGAATCCATGGCCACTTTTACGGTATGGTGCCTATAACAGTATCTTATTGTGTAGTGCACTGCAGTTCACTAGCAAAATGTAACACTTTTCACTAGGGGGAATGCAACACTTAACATGATTAAAAGACCACCCTTACTGTTGGTGTGGTTCCATGCATTCATATCAGTCCAAATGTGAGCGAGTAGTTCCCAAGATAGTATGAGCTGTATTAATTTAAAACATTAGTGGGGAATGCTGTAAGTGAATATTGTGTTTTGTTTTTTATGATCATGTTTTGTAATTTAGTATTTTATTGTGTTTTATATTGATGTGTGTGTTTGTATTGTGCAGGGCTCATTTTCAGGCAGTACATTTTGAGTGTTTGATTGACTGACTGATTGATTGTTATTTTGTTTGCTGTGATCCTCAGGTCCATCTTCATGGAGTTTGAGAAGGATGTGGAGGTGAAGGGGCTCCCAGCGTATCGTTTCACCCCTCCTCGTGACGTGCTGGCCAGCAAGGAGGAGAACCCAGCCAATGAAGGCTTCTGTGTCTCCCCCAAAGAGTGCCTGGGTAGCGGAGTGCTCAAAGTCAGCATGTGCAAAAAAGGTAGTTAGCTCCAGCCCTCTACCTCCACCTCCTCTCCACCTCTCCTCTCTTTATATATTTCAAATCGGTGTAGTAGGGCCTATTCTATTTCAATCAGGTGTGTTCAGGGAACAAATTGAGATATACACACCTCAGAACACACACACACACACACACACACACACACACACACACACACACACACACACAGTCTTGCGCAGATAACCTTGTGGGGACATACAATTCAGTCCCATTCAAAATCTCCTAACCCTAACCCTCAACCTAATTCTAACCCTAACACTTACACTAAATCTAAATTTAACCCTAAACCCCCTAGAAATAGCATTTGACCTACAAAATGTCCCCAGTTGGTCAAATATTTATTGGTTTACTATTCTTGTGGGGATTTCTGGTCCCCACAAGTATAGTTAATCACGTCCACACACACACACACACACACACACACACACACCCCATGTGATTCAGCAAAATATTTTATATTGTGAAACAAACAAGAAATAAGACAAAAAAACAGAACTTGAGCATGCATAACTATTCACCCCCACCCCCAACTATTCACCCCCAAGCTCAGTTTTAGTCTCAAATGACCAGAGTACCTTCTTCCAAATTTTTGGGGAGTCTCCCACATGGCTTTTGGCGAACACCAAATGTGTTTGCTTATTTTTTTGTTTAAAAAGCAATGGCTTTTTGGACAGATACTCCAATCTCCGCTGTGGAGCTTTGCAGCTCATTCAGGGTTATCTTTGGTCTCTTTGTTGCCTCTGATTTAATGCCCTCCTTGCCTGGTCTGTGAGTTTTGGTGGGCGGCCCTCTCTTGGCAGGTTTGTTGTGGTGCCATATTCTTTCAATTTTTTAATAATGGATTTAATGGTGCTCCGTGGGATGTTCAAAGTTTCTGATATTTTTTTATAACCCAACCCTAATCTGTACTTCTCCACAACTTTGTGCCTGACCTGTTTGGGAGCTCCTTGGTCTTCATGGTGCCGCTTGCTTGGTGGTGCCCCTTGCTTAGTGGTGTTGCAGATTCTGGGGCCTTTCAGAACAGGTGTATATACAGTGGGGAGAACAAGTATTTGATACACTGCCGATTTTGCAGGTTGTCCTACTTACAAAGAATGTAGAGGTCTGTAATTTTTATCATAGGTACACTTCAACTGTGAGAGACGGAATCTAAAACAAAAATCCAGAAAATCACATTGTATGATTTTTAAGTAATTTATTTGCATTTTATTGCATGACATAAGTATTTGATACATCAGAAAAGCAGAACTTAATATTTGGTACAGAAACCTTTGTTTGCAATTACAGAGATCATACGTTTCCTGTAGGTCTTGACCAGGTTTGCACACACTGCAGCAGGGATTTTGGCCCACTCCTCCATACAGACCTTCTCCAGATCCAAAGATTTTCTATTGGATTCAGGTCTGGAGACTGGCTAGGCCACTCCAGGACCTTGAGATGCTTCTTACGGAGCCACTCCTTAGTTGCCCTGGCTGTGTGTTTCGGGTCGTTGTCATGCTGGAAGACCCAGCCACGACCCATCTTCAATGCTCTTACTGAGGGAAGGAGGTTGTTGGCCAAGATCTCACGCAACATGGCCCCATCCATCCTCCCCTCAATACGGTGCAGTCGTCCTGTCCCCTTTGCAGAAAAGCATCCCCAAAGAATGATGTTTCCACCTCCATGCTTCACGGTTGGGATGGTGTTCTTGGGGTTGTACTCATCCTTCTTCTTCCTCCAAACACGGCGAGTGGAGTTTAGACCAAAAAGCTCAATTTTTGTCTCATCAGACCACATGACCTTCTCCCATTCCTCCTCTGGATGATCCAGATGGTCATTGGCAAACTTCAGACGGGACATGCGCTGGCTTGAGCAGGGGGGCCTTGCTTGCGCTGCATGATTTTAATCCATGACGGCGTAGTGTGTTACTAATGGTTTTCTTTGAGACTGTGGTCCCAGCTCTCTTCAGGTCATTGACCAGGTCCTGCCGTGTAGTTCTGAGCTGATCCCTTACCTTCCTCATGATCATTAATGCCCCACGAGGTGAGATCTTGCATGGAGCCCCAGACCGAGGGTGATTGACCGTCATCTTGAACTTCTTCCATTTTCTAATAATTGTGCCAACAGTTGTTGCCTTCTCACCAAGCTGCTTGCCTATTGTCCTGTAGCCCATCCCATCCCAGCAGGTCTACAATTTTATCCCTGATGTCCTTACACAGCTCTCTGGTCTTGACCATTGTGGAGAGGTTGGAGTCTGTTTGATTGAGTGTGTGGACAGGTATCTTTAACACAGGTAACGAGTTCAAACAGGTGCAGTTAATACAGGTAATGAGTGGAGAACAGGAGGGCTTCTTAAAGAAAAAATAACAGGTCTGTGAGAGCCGGAATTCTTACTGGTTGGTAGGTGATCAAATACTTATGTCATGCAATAAAATGCAAATTAATTACAGTCTCAAAGAAAACCATTAGTAACACACTACGCCGTCATGGATTAAAATCCTGCAGCGCACGCAAGGTCCCCCTGCTCAAGCCAGCACATGTCCAGGCCCGTCTGAAGTTTGCCAATGACCATATGGATGATCTAGAGGAGGAATGGGAGAAGGTCATGTGGTCTGATGAGACAAAAATAGAGCTTTTTGGTCTAAACTCCACTCACTGTGTTTGGAGGAAGAAGAAGGATGAGTACAACCCCAAGAACACCATCCCAACCGTGAAGCATGGAGGTGGAAACATCATTCTTTGGGGATGCTTTTCTGCAAAGGGGACAGGACGACTGCACCTTATTGAGGGGAGGATGGATGGGGCCATGTATTGCGAGATCTTGGCCAACAACCTCCTTCCCTCAGTAAGAGCATTGAAGATGGGTCGTGGCTGGGTCTTCCAGCATGACAACGACCCGAAACACACAGCCAGGGCAACTAAGGAGTGGCTCCGTAAGAAGCATCTCAAGGTCCTGGAGTGGCCTAGCCAGTCTCCAGACCTGAACCCAATAGAAAATCTTTGGAGGGAGCTGAAAGTCCGTATTGCCCAGCGACAGCCCCGAAACCTGAAGGATCTGGAGAAGATCTGTATGGAGGAGTGGGCCAAAATCCCTGCTGCAGTGTGTGCAAACCTGGTCAAGACCTACAGGAAACGTATGATCTCTGTAATTGCAAACAAAGGTTTCTGTACCAAATATTAAGTTCTGCTTTTCTGATGTATCAAATACTTATGTCATGCAATAAAATGCAAATGAATTACTTAAAAATCATACAATGTGATTTTCTGGATTTTTGTTTTAGATTCCGTCTCTCACAGTTGAAGTGTACCTATGATAAAAATTACAGACCTCTACATGCTTTATAAGTAGGAAAACCTGCAAAATTGCCAGTGTATCAAATACTTGTTCTCCCCACTGTATATGATATGATATGCCATTTAGCAGACGCTTTTATCGAACCCACTACCTTGGCGTTACAAGCGCCGTGCTCTACCAGCTGAGCTACAGAGAACCACAATATACTGAGATCATGTGACACTTAGATTGCACACAGGTGGACTTTATTTAACTAATTATGTGACTTCTGAATGTAATTCGTTGCACCAGACCTTATTTAGGGGCTTCATATGCACGCACCACTTTTCCGTTATTTTTTTTTGATTATTTTTTTTAACAAGTAATTTTTTTCATTTCCCTTCACCAATTTGGACTATGTTGTGTATGTCCATTACATGAAATCCAAATAAAAATCCATTTAAATTACAGGTTGTAATGCAACAAAATAGGAAAAACACCAAGGGTGATGAATACTTTTGCAAGGCACTCTAAGGGACCCCGGTCAAAAGTAGTGCACTATGTAGGGAATAGGGTGTGACCTAGACTAAATCAGTACAATATCTAAGGAGTAAAGAGTGCCCTGGTGAAAAGTAGTACACTATATAGGGAATAGGGTGCCATTTGAGACGCAGCCCTCATGTCCATTGTTGTGCTCACCCAGCAAGTGTCTCTCTATGATTTATCACCGGTCGTTTACTGTAATGCCAAAGTTGCCATACCAAAGGAAATTAACACACTCACTCACTCGTCCATGTTTAAGAGAGCAAACACATTGATTGATTTGTGTGTGGATCCAGGTCGTTTACCATCAGGCCTGGGTTCAAATGCTATTTGTCAAATAATTTAAAATACTTTATTTAGGCTTGATTGAGCTTGCCTGACCCAATGGGACCAATAGAATAGTTGCAAAAGTGCAAACCCCACCCATCTGGCACTCCAGGCAGGCCAGAGCAAACGGTCAAAGTATTTGAAAGATATCAAATAGTATTTGAACCCAGGTCTGTCACCCATAAACCTGTGAGCTTTCCCCTACTTCTATTTAGTTCATATCCTGATCACCAGGCCAGGACATGGGAAGTGAGAGGGGTGTAGCTATATGCTCCAAAATGACACCCTATTCCTCATGGACTGTGGTCAAAAGTAGTGCACTATATGGGGAATAGGGTGCCATTTGGGACAAAGCTCTTGTGTTATGAATTATTTTGTGTTGCCATGCTAATGCCCACTCTCTCAGGTGACTGTGGCTAGCATTTTAGTCACACCACCACACCACGACTCACTCAAACTCAAATCAAATCAAACTTTTAAAGTGCAATTAGAATCGCAACACACTTTGCATTAAAACAATAATAGAAGAACATAGAAAGCAAAACAATCATCTTATTAAAAGCCGGCAGAAAATATGGGTTTTTGAAAGTGATTTAAAAACCTCAATAGTGTTTGCCCCTCTTACCTGACAGGTTGTTTCACAACTGAGGTGCTTTAATAGAGAATGCTCCGTCCCCCCGTAAGATCTTAAAATCTAAAATCAGACCGATACTTTACAGGCAGCCAGTGTAGTGCAGATAAAACTGGAGTGATGTGCTAGTGTTGGTTAAAATCCGAGCTGCAGTGTTCCGTACAAGTTGTAAGCTTCTAATAGTAGAGTCTGAACAGCTGGAGAGGAGGGCATTACAGTAGTCTAGCATAAATTAAACAAATGCATTAACCAGTTTTCGGCATCTGGCTGAGAGATGAAGTGTCTAATTCTGGAAATGTTCCTAAGATGGAAGTATGTTGATTTGGATATGCTTTTTACGTGGTTGTCAAAAGTTAGGGCGGGGTCAAAGGTAACACCAAGGTTTTTAACAACCATGTTTGGTGTAATGAGGCAACCATCAATGTTGAGCGTGAGGTCTGACACTTAGTAAGTTTCATCATTTCTGTATATCAGAGTTTAAAAGCAAGAACTTGGTTGTCATCCAGTGTTTACATCTGGTGATCCAAGTCTCAAGGCGGGCTGCCTGTAAAGCATCATCTGGTTTAAAAGATAAATACAATTGGGTATCATCAGCGTAGCAATGAAAGTGCATGTTGTGCTTACGAATGACATTACTAAGGGGAAGTTCAAGGAAAATAAAAGGGGTCCAAGCACAGAACCTTGGAGAACGCCACATTCAACCTTGGAACCTTCAGATGAATGATTGCCCATCTGAAAAAATTGATACCACTCAGAGAGGTATGATTTGAACCAATTGGGAACCTGTCCTCATAGCCCAACCAAGTCTAATAGCCTCTTAGTGAGAATAGCATGATAAATCGTATCGAAGGCAGCACTTCAATCTAAAAGAACAAGAATAGAGATTTGACCAAGGTCAAACGACAGCAGTAGGTCATTTACTACCTTGACAAGTGCAGTCTCAGTGCTGTGAAATGGTCTAAAACCAGATTGGATAGGTATCAAAGACACTGTGTGAATAAAAACATTATGTCAACACCTGGGCTATGGCTTTCTCTTGTATCTTAGAAAGAAAGGGGAGATTTGTGATCGGCCTATAGTTTTTTTGTTTTTAGGCCTATCCATTTTTTTTAAAGAGGTCTAATTACAGCCAATTTAAGAGATTCAGGAACTATCCCCGTTTGTATAGATGTGTTTACAATTTGGTTTAAATATTGGTTGGCCTATTAGTGGGAGGAGTTCTTTGACTAGCTTTGTGGGTATAGGGTCAAGTTGGCAGGTGGTAGGCTTGGAGTGCATAATAAATTCAACCAAGTCAAGGGTGTTAAACAATCCAGAATAGCTGTGGTCTCCTCATAATCCTGTAGGGGTTGTGGCATATCAAATTTACATTTACATTTAAGTCATTTAGCAGACGCTCTTATCCAGAGCGACTTACAGTTAGTGCATACATTATTTTATCGAACCCACAACCCTGGCGTTGCAAACGCCATGCTCTACCAACTGAGCTACATCCCCTGCCGGCCAAATCCCTCCCCTTCCCTGGACGACGCTGGGCCAATTGTGCGCGCCGCCCCATGGGTCTCCCGGTCGGATTCATTGAGATTTTAGCTCTAATTGTAGTAATTTGCTCATTAAAAAACTTCATAAAATCCTTGCAGGTGAGGGTAAAAAATTGCTCAGGCAGGCTGGGGCCTGCTTCTCTGTGAGGCTGGCTACAGTGCTTTTTGTTCATTTAGAGGAGTAGGACGCATGCACAGATCCTAGGGTTTTCTTGTAATCAGTGATGCTTCAAGCTTGGAGGAATGCCACTGTGATAGGAATGCTAGAATCTATAATTTCTGGTTGGATGTCAACAAGTTTTTGAAGTGTGAAGGAATTTATAAGGTGGCTAAAATAAAATCCAGGTTCAGCTCTAGGGCGGACTGTCAATAGAATTTCAAAAGTTCTAAGAATGTGGTCTGAGAGTACAGGATTATGAGTAGAGACTGATACATTTAAAACATCAATACCAAAGGATAGGGCTAGGTCTAGCGTATGGCTATGGCAGTGGGTGGGCACGGATACATTCTAAGCAAAGACAAAAGACTCTATAAGAGAGGAAAACGCTATTCCCAGGGCATCACTGTTGTTGTCCACATATACATTAAAATCACCTACAATTACTTTCTTGTCAGATAGGATTATAAGGCTTGATAAAAATTCAGCAAATTCTGTCAAAAACTTACTATAAGGACCAAGTGGTCTGTAAACAGTGGCAAAAGCAGTCTTCAGAGTGAGTACCACAAAGGAGGAAACGTCAGTAGCAGCAATAGGTTTAAAACAGAGTCTGGGCTCGTGTATGATGGCTATCCCAACACCTCTTCCTGATTCACAAGATATCTATTGGAGCCACATACTCATCAGGTCTCAGCCAGGTCTCCGTTAAACTCATAATATCTATCTTACTGTCAGTAATAAGTTAATTTACAGTTTAAGTGCAGCTTTAGGACTGAGAGATCCAATAGGCCAAGTCTGATAAATTGTTTAGTGCCTGTAGCTGAGATGTGATGAGTCTGTATAGTAATGAGATTACTCACATTTGATCAAGGCTGTTTTTGTTGTCTTTGTTGTCTTTGTAGACTTTGTAGTCTGGGCCTGGGGTATACATGTTGGATGGCGTGAATAAAAGTTTGCAAAGGAGGAATGTCTTCATTAACATCACAGATAGACAGTCAGTCTTAAAATCAGCTGCCAATGTTGCTCGAGAGTACACTGGATCCTCTGTGGTTTGGATGTAGCCCATCCCTTTTAAAGAAAGCCTACACAGCAGTAGGAAAACCATCACCTCTGTTCTACTTCCGCCACACGTACTGTAACGTAAACAGAATCCCCTGGCCTTTCCACCCCTTCAGGTTTTCAGTTGGCACCCTATTCCCTATATAGTGCCATCCCAGCTAACAATTCAAACCAAATAAAATTGTATTTGTCACATGTGCCGAATACAACAGGTGTAGACCTTACCGTGAAATGCTTACTTACAAGCCCTTACCCAACAATGCAGTTTTAAGAAAATAAGACTTAAGAAAATATTTACTAAATAAACTAAAGTAAAACATTTATTTTTAAAGTAACAATAAAAAAAAACTATAACGAGGCTATATACAGGGGATACCAGTACTGTTTCAATGTGCGGGGGTACAGATTAGTCGAGGTAATTTAGGTAATATGTATACAGTACCAGTCAAATGTATGGACACACCTACTCATTCATGGGTTTTTCTTTATTTTTAATATTTTCTACATTGTAGAATAATAGTGAAGACATCAAAACTATGAAATAACACATATGGAATCATGTAGTAACCCAAAAAGTGTTCAACAAATCAAAAAAAAAAAATATTTGAGATTCTTCAAAGTAGCCACCCTTTGCCTTGATGACAGCTTTGCACACTCTTGGCATTCTCTCAACCAGCTTCACTTGGAATGCTTTTCCAACAGTCTTGAAGGAGTTCCCACATATGCTGAGCACTTGTTGGCTGCTTTTCCTTCACTCTGCGGTCCAACTCCTTCCAAACCATCTCAATTGGGCTGAGGTCGGGTGATTGTGGAGGCCAGGTCATCTGATGCAGCACTCCATCACTCTCCTTGGTCAAATAGCCCTTACACAGCCTGGAGGTGTGTTTTGGGTCACTGTCCTGTTGAAAAACAAATTATAGTCCCATTAAGCACAAAGCAGATGGGATGGAGTATCGCTGTAGAATGCTGTGTTAGCCATGCTGGTTAAGTGTGCCTTAAATTCTAAATAAATCGCAGACAATGTCACCAGCAAAGCACCTCCACACCATCACACCTCCCCCGCTATGCTTCACGGTGGGAGCCACACATGCAGAGATCATCCATTGAAAGACACAGCGGTTGGAACCAAAAATCTCAAATTTGTACTCATCAGACCAAAGGACAGATTTCCACCGGTCTAATGTCCATTGCTCGTGTATCTTGGCCCAAGCAAGTTTCTTTTTCTTATTGGTGTCCTCTAAGAGTTTAAGTTTCTTTGCAGCAATTCGAACATGAAGGCCTTATACACGTAGTCTACTCTGAACAGTTGATGTTGAGATGTGTCTGTTACTTGAACTCTGTGAAGCATTTATTTGGACTGCAGTTAACTCTAAAGAACTTATCCTCTGCAGTAGAGGTAACTCTGGGTCTTTCTTTCCTGTGGCGGTCCTCATGAAAGCCAGTTACATCATAACGCTTTATGGTTTTTGCGACTGCACTTGAAGAAACTTTCAAAGTTCTTGAAATTTTCCGGATTGACTGACCTTCATGTCTTAAAGTAATGATGCACTGTCATTTCTCTTTGCTTATTTGAGCTGTTCTTGCCATAATATGGACTTGGTCTTTTACCATATAGGGCTATCTTCTGTATACCACCCCTACCTTGTCACAACGCAACTTATTGGCTCAAATTCGTTAAGAAGGAAAGAAATTCCACAAATTAACTTTTAACAAGGCACATCTGTTAATTGCATTCCATGTGACTACCTCATGAAGCTGGTTGAGAGAATGCCAAGAGTGTGCAAAGCTGTCATCAAGGCAAAGGGTGGCTATTTGAAGAATCTCAAATATAAAATATATTTTGATTTGTTTATCACTTTTTTGGTTACTACATGATTCCATAGTTTTGATGTCTTCACTATATTCTACAATGTAAAAAATTGTGTCCAAACTTTTGACTGGTACCGCTCATGTAGGGGTAAAGTTACTATTCATAGATAATAAGGAGCAAGTGGGGGGGGGGGGGGGGGGGGTGGTCAATGCAAATAGTCCAGGTAGCCATTTGATTAATTGTTCAACAGTCTTATGGCTTGGGGGCAGAAGCTGTTCAGAAGACTTTTGGTCCTAGACATGGCGCTCCTGTACCACTTGCCTTGCGGTAGCAGAGAGAACAGTCTATGACTTGGGTGGCTGGAGTCTTTGACCATTTTTGGGGCCTTCCTCTGACACCGCCTAGTATAGAGGTCCTGGATGGCAGGAAGCTTGGCCCCAGTGATGTACTGGGCCATATGCACTACCTTCTGTAGCACCTTATGGTCAGATGCCTAGCAGTTGCCATACCAGGCTGTGATGCAACCGGTCAGGATGCTCTTGATGGTGCAGCTGTAGAACCTTTTGAGGATCTGGTGGACCCATGGCAAATCTTTTCAGTCTCCTGATGGGGAATAGGTGTTGTCGTGCCCTCTTCCCGACTGTCTTGGTGTGTTTGGACCATGATAGTTTGTTGGTGATGTGGACACAGAGGAACTTGAAGCCCTCGACCCGCTCCACTACAGCCCTGTCGATGTGAATGGGGGCGTGTTCGGCCCTCCTTTTCCTGTAGTCAACGATCAGCTCCTTTGTCTTGCTCACGTTGTGGGAGAGGTTGTTGTCCTGGCACAGGAAGCAAGCATAAAATAAATGTAGCCCGTCTGGTAGGCTTGCGTCACTGGGCAGCTCGCGGCTCGGTTTTCCTTTGTAGTCCTTAATAGTTTAAGGAAAGAGAACGTTTTTGGAATGTTACACGTAATGTTCCCCGAATGTTTGAGTGTCCAGTATTCCGTTAGTTAGGGGAACATTCTATCTACAGTATGTTGGCAAAAACCTTTTGAGAACCTTTTTAGAATGCGTTGGCTTTAGAGTTTGGAGAGCATTCCCTTAATGTCAAACAGAACATGGTTACCATGTTCTCAGAATATACAATATTCAAGTTTCATGGGACATTGCAAGAGCATTCATGTGTCATGTTTTCTGAGGGTTAGGAGAATATTCCATCAACGTCCCACCAAATATACACAGAACATGGTTGTCATTGTTCTCAGAATATAAGATATTAATGTTCTAGACACGTTTCATGGGAACGTTGCAAGAACATTCATGCCAGTTTTTAAGGGTTAGGAAAATATTTCATCAACATCCCACCAAACATACCCCAAACATGGTTGCCATGATCTAAGAACATAAGATATTAATGTCATAGACACATTTCATGGGATCGTTGCAAATAACATATCTGGTATCAGTTGTCAGGACGTCGCCTGATGGAACCAAAGAACACATCACGCCTTGTTACTGTTGGCGAGCCAATCAAAGCTCTGATTAGTGAACCACTTACCAGTGGTTAACCAAACAGGGCTTTGATTCTCTATTTGTCTGTTTACAAGGTTAGGGAAACTCACTGAGCACTTTTAACATAGTGTTTTCAACGTACATATTTGACATACAGTGGGGAGAACAAGTATTTGATACACTGCCGATTTTGCAGGTTTTCCTACTTACAAAGCATGTAGAGGTCTGTCATTTTTATCATAGGTACACTTCAACTGTGAGAGACGGAATCTAAAACAAAAATCCAGAAAATCACATTGTATGATTTGTAAGTAATTAATTTGCATTTTATTGCATGACATAAGTATTTGATACATCAGAAAAGCAGAACTTAATATTTGGTACAGAAACCTTTGTTTGCAATTACAGAGATCATATGTTTCCTGTAGGTCTTGACCAGGTTTGCACACACTGCAGCAGGGATTTTGGCCCACTCCTCCATACAGACCTTCTCCAGATCCTTCAGGTTTCGGGGCTGTCGCTGGGCAATACGGACTTTCAGCTCCCTCCAAAGATTGGGTTCAGGTCTGGAGACTGGCTAGGCCACTCCAGGACCTTGAGATGCTTCTTATGGAGCCACTCCTTAGTTGCCCTGGCTGTGTGTTTTGGGTCGTTGTCATTCTGGAAGACCCAGCCACGACCCATCTTCAATACTCTTACTGAGGGAAGGAGGTTGTTGGCCAAGATCTCGCGATACATGGCCCCATCCATCCTCCCCTCAATACGGTGCAGTCGTCCTGTCCCCTTTGCAGAAAAGCATCCCCAAAGAATGATGTTTCCACCTCCATGCTTCACGGTTGGGATGGTGTTCTTGGGGTTGTATTCATCCTTCTTCTTCCTCCAAACACGGCGAGTGGAGTTTAGACCAAAAAGCTCTATTTTTGTCTCATCAGACCACATGACCTTCTCCCATTCCTCCTCTGGATCATCCAGATGGTCATTGGCAAACTTCAGACGGGCCTGGACATGCGCTGGCTTGAGCAGGGGGACCTTGCGTGCGCTGCAGGATTTTAATCCATGACGGCGTAGTGTGTTACTAATGGTTTTCTTTGAGACTGTGGTCCCAGCTCTCTTCAGGTCATTGACCAGGTCCTGCCGTGTAGTTCTGGGCTGATCCCTCACCTTCCTCATGATCAAGATGCCCTACGAGGTGAGATCTTGCATGGAGCCCCAGACCGAGGGTGATTGACCGTCATCTTGCACTTCTTCCATTTTTTAATAATTGTGCCAACTGTTGATGCCTTCTCACCAAGCTGCTTGCCTATTGTCCTGTAGCCCATCCCAGCCTTGTGCAGGTCTACAATTTTATCCCTGATATCCTTACACAGCTCTCTGGTCTTGGCCATTGTGGAGAGGTTGGAGTCTGTTTGATTGAGTGTGTGGACAGGTGTCTTTTATACAGGTAACGAGTTCAAACAGGTGCAGTTAATACAGGTAATGAGTGGAGAACAGGAGGGCTTCTTAAAGAAAAACTATCAGGTCTGTGAGAGCCGGAATTCTTACTGGTTGGTAGTTGATCAAATACTTATGTCATGCAATAACATGCAAATTAATTACTTAAAAATCATACAATGTGATTTTGATAAAATTTACAGACCTCTACATGCTTTGTAAGTAGGAAACCTGCAAAATCGGCAGTGTATCAAATATTTGTTCTCCCCACTGTACATGATTACATTGTGCATGTTCATTTACAGTTGAAGTCGGAAGTTTACATACACCTTAGCCAAATACATTTAAACTCAGTTTCACAATTCCTGACATTTAATCCTAGTAAAAATTCCCTGTTTTAGGTCAGTTAGGATCACCACTTTATTTTAAGAATGTGAAATGTCAGAATAATAGTAGAGAGAATGATTTATTTCAGCTATTATTTCTTTCATCACATTCCCAGTGGGTCAGAAGTTTACATACACTCAATTAGTATTTGGTAGCATTGCCTTTCAATTGTTTAACTTGGGTCAAACGTTTCGGGTAGCCTTAAACAAGCTTCTCACAATACATTTGGGGAATTTTGGCCCATTCCTCCTGACAAAGCTGGTGTAACTGAGTAAGGTTTGTAGGCCTCCTTGCTTGCACACGCTTTTTCAGTTCTGCCCACAAATGTTCTGTAAGATTGAGGTCAGGGCTTTGTGATGGCCACTCCAATACCTTGACTTTGTTGTCCTTAAGCCATTTTGCCACAACTTTGGAAGTATGCTTGGGGTCATTGTCCATTTGGAAGACCCATTTGCGACCAAGCTTTAACTTCCTGACTGATGACTTGAGATGTTGCGCCAGTATATCCAAATAATTTTCGTTTCTCATGATGCCATCTATTTTGTGAAGTGCACCAGTCCCTCCTGCAGCAAAGCACCCCCACAGCATGATGCTGCCACCCCGTGCTTCACGGTTGGGATGGTGTTCTTCGGCTTGCAAGCTACCCCTTTTTACTCCAAACATAACGATGGTCATTATGGCCAAACAGTTATATTTTTTATCCATCAGACCAGAGGACATTTCTCCAAAAAGAATGATCTTTGTCCCCATGTGCAGTTGCAAACTATAGACTGGATTTTTTATGATGGTTTTGGAGCATTGGCTCCTTCCTTGCTGAGCGGCCTTTCAGGTTATGTTGATATAGGACTCGTTTTACTGTGGATATAGATACTTTTGTACCTGTTTCCACCAGCATCCTCACAAGGTCCTTTGCTGTTGTTCTGGGATTGATTTGCACTTTTCGCACCAAAGTACGTTCATCTCTAGGAGACAAAACGCGTCTCCTTCCTGAGCGGTATGACGGCTGCGTGGTCCCATGGTGCTTATACTTGCGTACTATTGTTTGTACAGATGAACGTGGTACCTTCAGGCGTTTGGAAATTGCTCCCAAGGATGAACCAGACTTGTGGAGGTCTACAAAAATTTTTTGTTGAGGTCTTGGCTGATTTTCCCATGATGTCAAGCAAAGAGGCACTGAGTTTGAAGGTAGGCCTTGAAATACATCCACAGGTACACCTCCAATTGACTCAAATGATGTCAATTAGCCTATCAAAAGCTTCTAAAGCCATGGCATCATTTTCTGGAATTTTCCAAGCTGTTTAAAGGCACAGTCAACTTAGTGTATTTAAACTTCTGACACACTGGAATTGTGATACAGTGAATTATAAGTGAAATAATCTGTCTGCAAACAATTGTTGGAAAAATTACTTGTGTCATGCACAAAGTAGATGTCCTAACTGACTTGCCAAAACTATAGTTTGCTAACAAGAAATGTGTGGAGTGGTTGAAAAACGAGTTTTACTGACTCCAACCTAAGTGTATGTAAACTTCCGACTTCAACTGTAAATGAATGTGCACAACGTAATCATCAATGTCAAATATGTAAGTTGAAAACAATGTATGTTAAAAGCACTGTTTGTGAAAGTGTCCCTAACTAGACAAAGAGCTATCAGTGGTTCACCAATCAGGACTTTGATTAGCTTGGCAACAGAAACAAGGTGTGATGTGTAATGATTTTGTTTATTTGGCACATCACATGACGTCATCCTGACAACTGATACACAGAAATGTTCCTGCAACGTTCCCATGAAGTGTGTCTTGAACATTAATATCATATATCTGGATAAGAGTGTCTGCTAAATGAATAAAATGTCAAATGTAAATATATTTTGAGAACATGGCGACCTTGTTCTGTGTATGTTTAGGGTTTCGTTGATGGAATATTCTCCTGACCCACAGAAACAACAATAGCTAGATCAAGTCTGAGTGCTTCTTGAAGCCTCCAGATGGACAGCTGTGGTCATGAGAAGATCCAGAAGCTCACAGCTAGATTGACAGCGTAGGTGGTGGTCGGAGGTGGTGGTCAGCATGTGCAAGGGCAGGCAGGCAGCTCGATGTCATCAGGGTGTCTCCGCCGTCTGCAGATACTCATTATTGGGACTCTGTGATTAAGTTTGAGCTCCCCACAGAGTACAGCCCACTCCTTACTTCAGAAGTATCCTCCTGAGCAATGAAAAAGCTGGCCCAATGCCAACTCTGCATGCATATCCTCCTCCTCACCGTTGGTGAAAAACAACCCAATGTCAGTAGATGTAATTCAAATTAAAACACACACTGGCTAACAAGCATTAACTAGCTTGTTGACAACGCTGATTTTCATCAATTTATGGGCAGGAATCCAATTCATGATATCAAGACTTGATCTGCACTCATTTAGCTACTGAGAAATAAAAATGTACATGAAAATGATTAAATATAATTAAATATGTACAGAATTTACATGAGTTCTCTGCTTAGGCTGCCACTAGGCGCCATGGCAACTATAGAACCTATAGAATGACTAGCCGTGCTCTGAGGGGAGAGGGACATATCCTATCACAACACTCTTTCAAGGACAAAGCCTCCTTCATTGAAATTACTTGATAACAACGTTTATTCAACCAGTGTGTGCCCAGTTGGAGGTCTCTTCTCAGTAAGCTGGGAAGTTAGAGGCCAACTGCTGTTTTGTCTTAACCCTTTTGTTGTTTTGTAGTTGCTCTGGTGAATGATAACAGTGCTGCGTATTTAGGCCCCTACCACCTGAGAACTACACTGTTCAGGTTGTGGTTTTATTGGTCTTGTGTGTTGCGGTAGTATTAGCTGCACCTCAAGGGTTTGTTTCTTTTTCTGCCCATTCACATTTTACATATTCTGCTTATATATTTCAAACAAGAGGATCCAATCACATTTGATTTCTTCCTCACTGAGCTTGAACAGCCTCTCATTTTTCCCATCATCACAGAGTTTCTCCCAGTATCCAGTCACTTAACTTCTCCTCCCTTTCCAGGTGCTCCAGTGGTGGCGTCCTTTCCTCATTTCTACCTGGGCGAAGAGAAGTACTCTAACGCCATTGAAGGACTGAATCCTGTGAGAGATCACCACCAGACCTACCTGGACCTGAACCCGGTACACAAACCTCTAGCATTCACTTCTCTGGGGCCTGCCCTAGAGTATAATAGATAATTTACTTTAAAATGCATTGTTGCACCATCTAGTGCTACATTTGTGGAATAGAGAATTGCACCAACTGTAAAATATGAAATAATGTTCCCAACCTACCAGCCTATTTTTATTCATGTTTAACCTAGATATAAATCATGTATCCAGTACATTGAGCGTTACACCTGCAGTTCACATGGCTCATCAAGTGTGTATGTGTTATTCTACACTTCCAGACCACTGGTATTCCTATCCGTGCCAGTAAGAGGGCTCAGATCAACATCCTCATCAACAGAATCTCTGGCTTCCCGTGAGATATCACAAATCCACAACCACAACCCAAGTTCAAATAGCTAAAGGCTTTTATAATCTTTGTTTTTATATGATTTCCTTCCATTGTTTAATGATTTCCATATTACAACCACCAAGTTCAACTACTGATATACTCTTTATTATTTCTATATTATTTCCTTCCTTTGTTTAATGATTTTCTTACAATCTCTTCTCCTTCACAGGAAAACCAAATCCCTGAATGAGACCATCTTCCCTGTCATGTTTATCAATGAGGTAAGAAGATCACATCAACTCCACAAAAACATACAACTTTGGGAGAATATGAAATTTGAAATCAGAAAATATGTTTTAATCTGAGCATTGATCGCAAATTTGCAATGACAACTTTGTCCTTTTCGATTGTACTGTATCACGTTACAGAGCATTGTGCTGTGAGTGACACCCCCAGATAGTAGACTGTCAGTGAGTTTACAGTGTCTACTCTCTCTACTGATATGTTATGCACCTTCTTTACCCCCTTCTTCAGACGGTGGTGATAGACGACACGTCGGCTGCGAAGCTCCAAAAGCTGTTGCTGATGGTGACGTTGGTGTCCAACTTCCCTCTCATCATTGTTGGTCTGGGGGCCATCCTGCTGCTGGTGTTCATCTGCCTCGTCGTCCGTGAATGCAAACAGAAGGTACCACTGACCTGTGTGTCTGTGGGAGTGTTGAGGGCCTAGCCGAGGGAGATGTACAGTAAGGGAGAAGCAGAACAACATGTCCTCTAATCAATATACAGTGAGGGAAAAAAGTATTTGATCCCCTGCTGATTTTCTACGTTTGCCCACTGACAAAGAAATTATCAGAATATAATTTTAATGGTAAGTTTATTTGAACAGTGAGAGACAGAATAACAACCAAAAGATCCAGAAAAACGCATGTCAAAAATGTTATAAATTGATTTGCATTTTAATGAGGGAAATAAGTATTTGACCCCCTCTCAATCAGAAAGACTTCTACATTTACATTTTTGTCATTTAGCAGACACTCTGATCCAGAGCGGCTTACAGTTAGTGAGTGCATACATTTTTATTTGTTATACTGGAATCGAACCTACAACCCTGGCGTTGCAAATGCCATGCTCTACCAACTGAGCTACATCCCTGACGGCCATTCCCTCCCCTACCCTGGACGACACTGGGCCAATTGTGCGTCGCCCCATGGGTCTCCCGGTCACGGCCAGCTACGACAGAGCCTGGATTTGAACCAGGATCTCTAGTGGCACAACTAGCACTGCGATGCAGTGCTTTAGACCACTGCGCCACTCGGGAGGACAATTTCTGGCTCCCAGGTGTCTTTTATACAGGTAACGAGCTGAGATTAGGAGCACACTCTTAAAGGGAGTGCTCCTAATCTCAGTTTGTTACCTGTATAAAAGACACCTGTCCACAGAAGCAATCAATCAATCAGATTCCAAACTCTCCACCATGGCCAAGACCAAAGAGCTCTCCAAGGATGTCAGGGACAAGATTGTAGACCTACACAAGGCTGGAATGGGCTACAAGACCATCACCAAGCAGCTTGGTGAGAAGGTGACAACAGTTGGTGCGATTATTCGCAAATGGAAGAAACACAAAAGAACTGTCAATCTCCCTCGGCCTGGGGCTCCATGCAAGATCTCACCTCGTGGAGTTGCAATGATCATGAGAACGGTGAGGAATCAGCACAGAACTAGACGGGAGGATCTTGTCACTGATCTCAAGGGAGCTGGGACCATAGTCACCAAGAAAACAATTGGTAACACACTAAGCCGTGAAGGACTGAAATCCTGCACTGAAAATGACTGAAAATGGGTCGTGGATGGGTAAAATATGCATGACAATGACCCAAAACACACGGCCAAGGCAACAAAGGAGTGGCTCATGAAGAAGCACATTAAGGTCCTGGAGTGGCCTAGCCAGTCTCCAGACCTTAATCCCATAGAAAATCTGTGGAGGGAGCTGAAGGTTCGAGTTGCCAAACGTCAGGCTCGAAACCTTAATGACTTGGAGAAGATTTGCAAAGAGGAGTGGGACAAAATCCCTCCTGAGATGTGTGCAAACCTGGTGGCCAACTACAAGAAACGTCTGACCTCTGTGATTGCCAACAAGGGTTTTGCCACCAAGTACTAAGTCATGTTTTGCAGAGGGGTCAAATACTTATTTCCCTCACTAAAATGCAAATCAATTTATAACATTTTTGACATGCGTTTTTCTGGATTTTTTTGTTGTTATTCTGTCTCTCACTGTTCAAATAAACCTACCATTAAAATTATAGACTGATCATTTCTTTGTCAGTGGGCAAACGTACAAAATCAGCAGGGGATCAAATACTTTTTTCCCTCACTGTACTATAGTTAGGCCCCAGAGTTTTTCCTGGTCAAATCACATGGTCAAGAATAAGTCCTGGGCCCGGTTGCATAAAACATCTTAAGTCTTTCCCTTAAGTAATCCTTTCCCCTTACCTAAGGTAATTGTTTAAGAGTTTTCTTTAGGTAAGGGCATACTTATTAAGGGGGTTTACGGTAGTTTGAATTCATGTATGGCAGAAAGAGTTTCTGGTTACCATGGAGATTACCTGATTCACTGACTGAACATCTCCTCAAAGAGATCGTATTTATTTTTGGGATATAGCAAAATAGAACTTCTACATTCAAGACAGGAGAAAGACATTTATTCAGAACATAATAAAACACTTTTTTTTTAGTTACCTTTTTCTCAACTGGTTTTTATTACTTTCTAGCACAACAAGCTAATTTACAGAGTAGGTACAGTTGAAGTAGGAAGTTTACATACACTTAGGTTGGAGTCATTAAAACTAGTTTTTCAACCACTCCACAAATTTCTTGTTAACAAAATATAGTTTTGGCAAGTCAGTTAATGTCACGGTTTCGGCCGAGGCTGCTCCTCCTCCTGGTTCGGGCAGGCATCGGCGGTCGTCGTCCCCGGAGTACTAGCTGCCACCGATCTATGTTTCATGTTCGTTTGGTTTGGTCTTGATGTTGTACACCTGTGTCTAGTTAGTCCTCATTAGTGTTCTATTTAAGTCTCGTTGGGTGTGTCTGTGTTTGTGTGTGATTATTTTCTGTCGTGTGTTATGCTTGTATTTTCGCTCGGTTGAGTTTCACTCCACTGTGTTGGAGCGTTTACGCACATGTTTAGTGCGCCTTTTGTTTGTGTCGCCTTCGTGCGTAGTTTCGCCTTCGGGCAAGTTTTGTTCGTATTTTCCTTGTTGGAATTTGAACTAAAGTCTTTTGGACTATACTTCGGTGTCCTGCGCTTGATTCCACCACTACACCCACCTACAGCATTCTTGACAGAATCACACACCATAAAGAATGGAATCAGCAGGAGCCGCAGCAGCCCAGGCGACGCTGGAGGACAAGGTCCGGGAACAAAGTGACCAGATCCTGCAGATGGGGTCCGCACTGCAGGAGGTGATCACCACCATCCGAGGCTGGGGGACTCCTCCACCGCCATCCTCCCTGCCAGCACCATCGGCCAGTCAGCCCATTCCCGTTCCGGAACCCCGAGGAGTTCGACTCTCGCTCCCGAGGGCCTACGATGGGACCGCGGCCGGGTGTCAGGGATTCCTTCTCCAGGTGGAGCTGTACCTGGCCACCGTGCACCCGGCACCCTCGGGACATGAGAGCGTGTCCGCCCTGATCTCCTGCCTTTCCGGGAAGGCGTTGGAATGGGCCAACGCGGAGTGGAGGAGGATCGACGCGGATACCATCACTAACGACGAGTTCTCCCGCCGCTTCAGGGCGGTGTTTGACCATCCCCCGGAGGGGAAAGCGGCGGGGGAGCGTCTGGTCTTCCTCCGGCAGGGGAGGAGGAGTGCCCAGGAGTTCGCCCTAGAATTCCGTACTCTAGCGGCAGATGCAGGGTGGAATGAGCGGGCTCTCGTCGATCACTACAGATGTAGTCTTCGCGAGGACGTCCGTCGGGAGCTGGCCTGTAGGGACACCAGCCTCTCGTTCGACCAGTTGGTCGACATGTCCATCAGGCTGGATAACCTGCTAGCTACCCGCGGACGTTCCGAGGGGGGTCCGTCCATTTCACCCTCCAGCGCCTCTGAGCCGTGCCCCATGGAGCTCGGGGGCGCTGGCGCTAGAGAGCGGAGGAGGAAGAGCCCGAGGGGGCCTGTCACCTGCACCAAGTGCGGTCGTGGAGGGCACACTGCGGCCAGGTGCTGGGGAGGGTTCTCCGAGGGAGAGGACAACAGGCCACGCACTGGGGGGGCCTCCCAGGTGAGTAGACGCCCCGCTTACCCAGAGCTTTCTGTTGCGCACTTTTGTATACCTGTTGGTTTTCCACAGGTTGCACCTCATTCCCAGCATAAGGCGCTAGTAGTAAAACTAGGGCGACACAGTTGCCTCCTCATAGACAGGGGGATTGTGCGATTGATCTCCAGGCAGGAGCAGCGCTCCCACGGAGCCATGTGTATCCTTTGTCTCAAGAGGAGAGGAAAGCTATGGAGACTTACATAGCCGAATCTTTGAGACAGGGATACATTCGGCCTTCCATTTCCCCCGCCTCTTCGAGTTTCTTTTTTGTGAAAAAGAAAGATGGAGGGTTGCGCCCGTGCATTGATTACCGTGGTCTCAATCAGATTACTGTGAAATACAGTTATCCACTCCCTCTGATTGCGACCATGACGGAGTCATTGCATGGGGCGCGGTTTTTCACAAAATTGGATCTCAGGAGCGCGTATAACTTGGTGCGCATTAGGGAGGGCGATGAATGGAAAACGGCGTTTAGTACCACGTCAGGTCATTTCGAGTATCTTGTCATGCCATATGGGTTGATGAATGCTCCATCAGTCTTCCAATCCTTCGTAGATGACATTTTCCGGGATATGCAGGGACAAGGGGTGGTCGTGTACATTGATGATATTCTGGTGTACTCGTCTACCCGAGCCGAGCATATAACCCTTGTGCGACGTGTATTGAGGAGGCTGTTGGAGCACGACCTATATGTCAAGGCAGAGAAATGTCTGTTTTTCCAGGAGTCGGTCTCCTTTTTGGGTTATCGGTTGTCCGCGTCAGGGGTGAGAATGGAGGTGGATTGTGTGTCCACTGTGCGTAATTGGCAAACTCCAACCACTGTAAAAGAGGTGCAGCAGTTCTTGGGCTTTGCGAATTACTACCGGAGGTTTATCCGGGGTTTTGGACAGGTGGCAGCTCCCATCACGTCCCTTCTGAAGGGGGGTCCGGTGCGCCTGCAGTGGTCAGCTGATGCGGACAGGGCCTTTGGGAGACTGAAGGACCTGTTTACGTCGGCTCCGGTGCTGGCGCATCCGGATCCCACAATTCCATTTCAGGTTGAGGTGGACGCGTCTGAGGCTGGTATAGGGGCCGTTCTCTCTCAACGGTCCGGCTCGCCACCTAAACTCCGCCCCTGTGCTTTTTACTCCAAAAAGCTCAGCCCGGCGGAGCGTAACTATGACGTTGGGGACAGGGAGCTGTTAGCTGTAGTTCAAGCCCTTAAGGTGTGGAGGCATTGGCTTGAGGGGGCTCAACACCCTTTCCTCATTTTGACTGACCATCGGAACCTGGAGTACATCCGGGCAGCGAGGAGACTGAACCCTCGCCAGGCTCGATGGAGTATGTTTCTCACCAGGTTCATATTTAAAATCACGTACATCCCTGGGTCCCAGAATGGTAAGGCAGATGCACTGTCCCGGCGGTATGACACGGAGGAGAGGTCCGTTGAGCCTACTCCCATACTACCGGAGTCTTGCCTTGTGGCACCGGTGGTGTGGGAGGTCGATGCCGAGATCGAGCGAGCGTTGCGTACAGACCCCAGCCCTCCACAATGTCCTGAGGGTCGGAGGTACGTTCCGCTCGAGATTCGGGATCGACTCATCTACTGGGCTCACACGTCACCCTCCTCTGGACATCCGGGTATTGGCCGGACAGTGCATTGCCTTAGCACTAAATACTGGTGGCCTACTTTGGCTAGGGATGTGAGGGTTTACGTCTCCTCCTGCTCGGTGTGCGCCCAGTGTAAGGCGCCCCGACATCTGCCCAGGGGTAAGTTACAGCCCCTACCCGTTCCACAACGACCATGGTCCCACCTCTCGGTGGATTTTGTAACAGACCTTCCCCTCTCTCAGGGGAATACCACCATCCTGGTCGTTGTGGACCGGTTCTCTAAGGCCTGTCGTCTTCTCCCTATGTCGGGTCTTCCTACTGCCCTACAGACCGCGGAGGCCCTATTTACCCACGTCTTCCGGCATTACGGGGTCCCCGAGGATATAGTGTCTGATCGAGGCCCTCAGTTTACCTCCCGTGTGTGGAGAGCGTTTATGGAGCGTCTGGGGGTCTCGGTTAGCCTTACCTCGGGGTACCACCCGGAGAGTAACGGGCAGGTAGAACGTGTTAACCAGGATGTGGATAGGTTTCTGAGGTCGTATTGCCAGGACCGGCCTGAGGATTGGGCGCGTTACATTCCCTGGGCCGAGATGGCCCAGAACTCTCTCCGCCACTCCTCTACTTACCTAACCCCTTTCCAATGTGTATTGGGTTACCAGCCGGTTCTGGCACCATGGCAGCAGAGCCAGATCGAGGCCCCTGCGGTGGATGATTGGATGAGGCGCTCGGAAGAGACGTGGAACGCTGCCCACGTCCACCTGCAGCGGGCCGTCCTTCGTCACAAGGCGAGCGCCGATCTCCACCGCAGTGAGGGGCCGGTGTACGCACCCGGAGATCGAGTCTGGCTCTCTACCAGAAACCTGCCCCTCCGCCTGCCCTGCCGGAAGCTGGGTCGGCGGTTTGTGGGGCCCTTTAAAGTCCTGAGAAGATTGAACGAGGTGTGTTATAGGTTACATCTACCTGTTGAATATAAGAATATTAACCCCTCGTTCCATGTGTCTCTTCTCAGGCCGGTGGTAGCTGGTCCACTCCAGGACAATGAGATAGGAGAGACTCCTCCGCCCCCATTGGACATCGAGGGGGCTCCGGCGTACACCGTTCGGTCCATCTTGGACTCCAGACGCCGGATGGGGGGTCTCCAGTATCTCGTGGAGTGGGAGGGGTACGGCCCGGAGGAGCGGTGCTGGGTGCCGCGGAGGGACATCCTAGACCCATCTCTCCTGTCGGAGTTCCACCGGGACCATCCCGCGCGCCCTGCTCCGCGTCCTCCTGGTCGTCCCCGAGGCCGGGGTCGGCGCACGGCTGGAGCCGCGCGTCAAGGGGGGGGGTACTGTCACGGTTTCGGCCGAGGCTACTCCTCCTCCTGGTTCTGGCAGGCATCGGCGGTCGTCGTCCCCGGAGTACTAGCTGCCACCGATCTATGTTTCATGTTCGTTTGGTTTGGTCTTAATGTTGTACACCTGTGTCTAGTTAGTCCTCATTAGTGTTCTATTTAAGTCTCGTTGGGTGTGTCTGTGTTTGTGTGTGATTATTTTCTGTTGTGTGTTGTGCTTGTATTTTCGCTCGGTTGAGTTTCACTCCACTGTGTTGGAGCGTTTACGCACATGTTTAGTGCGCCTTTTGTTTGTGTCGCCTTCGTGCGTAGTTTCGCCTTCGGGCAAGTTTTGTTCGTATTTTCCTTGTTGGAATTTGAACTAAAGTCTTTTGGACTATACTTCGGTGTCCTGCGCTTGAGTCCACCACTACACCCACCTACAGCATTCTTGACAGTTAAGACATCGACTTTGTGCATGACACAAGTAATTTTTCCAACAATTGTTTACAGACAGATTATTTCACTTATAATTCACTGTATCACAATTCCAGTGGGTCAGAAGTTTACATACACTAAGTTGACTATGCCTTTAAACAGCTTGGAAAATTCCAGAAAATGATGTCATGGCTTTAGAAGCTTCTGATAGGCTAATTGTCCCAATTTGAGTCAATTGGAGGTGTACCTGTGGATGTATTTCAAGACCTACCTTCAAACTTAGTGCCTCTTTGCTTAACATCATGGGAAAATCAAAAGAAATCAGCCAAGACCTCAGAAAAAAATGTGTTAACCTCCACAAGTCTGGTTCATCCTTGGGAGCAATTTCCAAACGCCTGAAGGTACCACGTTCATCTGTACAAACAATAGTACGCAAGTATAAACACTATGGGACCACGCAGCCGTCATACCGCTCAGGAAGGAGAAGCATTCTGTCTCCTAGAGATTAACGTACTTTGGTGCGAAAAGTGCAAATCAATCCCAGAACAACAGCAAAGGACCTTGTGAAGATGCTGGAGGAAACAGGTACAAAAGTATCTATATCCACAGTAAAACAAGTCCTATATCGACATAACCTGAAAGGCCGCTCAGCAAGGAAGGAGCCACTGCTCCAAAACCGCCATAAAAAGGCCAGACTACGGTTTGCAACTGCACATGGGGACAAAGATCGTACTTTTTGGAGAAATGTCCTCTGGTCTGATGAAACAAAAATAGAACTGTTTGGCCATAATGACCATCGTTATGTTTGGAGGAAAATGGTGTAGCTTGCAAGCCGAAGAACACCATCCTAACCGTGAAGCACGGGGTGGCAGCATCATGATGTGGGGGTGCTTTGCTGCAGGAGGGACTGGTGCACTTCACAAAATAGATGGCATCATGAGGAAGGAAAATTATGTGGTTATATTGAAGCAACATCTCAAGACATCAGTCAGGAACTTAAAGCTTGTTCGCAAATGGGTCTTCCAAATGGACAATGACCCCAAGCATACTTCCAAAGTTGTGGCAAAATGGCTTAAGGACAACAAAGTCAAGGTATTGGAGTGGCCATCACAAGGCCCTGACCTCAATCCTATAGAAAATGTGTGGGCAGAACTGAAAAGGCGTGTGCGAGCAAGGAGGCCTACAAACCTGACTCAGTTACACCAGCTCTGTCAGGAGGAATGGGCCAAAATTCACCCAATTTATTGTGGGAAGCTTGAGTAAGGATACCCGAAACGTTTGACCCAAGTTAAACAATTGAAAGGCAATGCTACCAAATACTAATTGAGTGTATGTAAACGTCTGACCCACTGGGAATGTGATGAAAGAAATAAAAGCTGAAATAAATCATTCTCTCTACTATTATTCTGACATTTCACATTCTTAAAATAAAGTGGTGATCCTAACTGACCTAAGACAGGGAATTTTTACTAGGATTAAATGTCAGGAATTGTGAAACTGAGTTTAAATGTATTTGGCTAAGGTGTATGTAAACTTCCAACTTCAACTGTAGCTAGCTAGCCAGCTAGCTTTGTAGCCATGGATTGTGCACCTTCCATTGTTTAGCTAAGTAGCTAGCTTGCTGGTTGATGTTTTCCTTTCGCAACCAGGGCAGAGGAAATCAACATTCAACTCCACATTTGCTGTTTACATTGATATCCACATTGAATGAAGCACTTAAAGGAAAATTCCACCCAAACACTATCTTTTGGTATTTGTTTCATTAGTCCATTAATGATATAGTCCCCAAATGTTTTGCATGTAAGCAATCAAGTTTTCAAGATATATAACTCTCAAAATAAAGAAATGCAGCCGGTATGATACTAGGTTACCTTCGTATGACTCCCCTGAAGCTTGTGTGCGTCATAGAGCAGAACAACCTTTGAGTTCGTGAGAGTCTCCCCTTTCGATATTGGTGACATATGAGTTTGTAGCTCCAACGGTTTGGTCTTGAGAGTCGGTGAGAATGTCCCACTGAGGTATAATAAGAAGGGACGTCCACAACAGAGAATTCAGAGAACTGTCGTAAAGCTTATGGATGACGTAGAGCCAAACAACCGACACTGTCGTGTTCGTGAGAGTCTCATCTTTCGATGATTTCGTGATGATTTCCTTGTCCAGATCCTCTCGTGTAGAAAAAGGCCACTTTCAAAAGCCCCATGTTATGGAATAGGTGCAAACTTTATTATGGCAAAAATAGTGGATTGAGCTGCATCCACTACAAGAAACAGTAAGTCTCTAGGCTAAACACACGGGGAGCTATTCAATATTCAAAATGATGTCACCGTGTGACGCACGGGTGCATCAATCGACTCTAGGGGAAAATCAGGGGAAAAACTTGCTCCGACTGGGGAAAAAAACGTTTTGAACGGTCATCCAACTCGGAATTACAAGTCGGAAACTCTGGCATCTTTCTGGAACTCTGACTTTCTGACCTGAAGATCACTGAAGTCATGATTTGACCTACATTTATTTGACAAGTTTCCAGTTGTCTTAAGCGCACCATTAACACAATGCTAAAATTACTAACATGTTTGTGTAACTAATCATTTTCTTAACTGTGATGCCACCATGATTCAGTAAATGTCTTAACCAGTGCATCTTAAACCATTGTAAGAGTACTGTATGCATGTGCTTCCATAATGTTTCTGTTCAGAACAAAGTTAAACTTATTGTTTTTGGCAAAGCTCTCTATTCAGCTCCTGTAAGTCCTAATAATAATTCATAATTCTTCCCTTTATCATTAAGATGTATTACTTATTCTTGATTCTTTATATCATTGCCTTCTATAATTAGCATAATAGTTTTTGCATAATCCTCTCTTATATTTGAGCTAGTGAACAGTATTTACTGTACATTGTTACTGATGACAAGTATGCACTATTTTGAATAACATATGTTGATATGTTAACAATCTGATTAATGATAATCCTGAAAGCTAAACTCTTTTGGGGAATTTACCCGGACACCACAGGAGGTCAGTGGCACCTAAATTGGGGAGAACGGGCTCATGGTAATGACTGGAGTGGAATCAGTGGAATGGTATCAAATACATCAAACACATGGTTTCCAGGTGTTTGATGCTATGCCATTTGCTCCGTTCCGGCCATTATTATGAACAAAGATGAATTTTAGTCCTGGACTAAGATGCTATTTCAATGGAGATTCTCCATTGACCATGTTTTTTTGTCCAGGACTAAGCCCAATCTGTATCCAGAAAACCAGACCTTTGTACAGCATAACATGTCCCTATAGATCATACTTGGTTGGACAACAAATACTGTATCTGAAAGCTTATGATCCTGAAATGCTCTTTTGTCCAATGTCTTGCCACTAATATTGTACTCCGTAACCTCTCTCTCCCTCCTTCCACTCTCTCCCTCCCTCCCTCTACTTCCTCCATCCACTCCTTCCACTCCCTCGCTCCCTCCACTCTCCTTCTCTCCCTCCACTCTCTCCCTCCCTCCCTAAACTCTCTCCATGTATAGACGACAACAAAGGAGGACACATCTTATTCTCTTGTGAGCAACAAGGAGGGTGAGGAAAAAAATGGCAACACCTACATTGGCATGACTCCCATTATTGAAAAGTCTTGAAGAGGGAATGGGACGTTTTTGTTGTTGAGACTCACAGATCTACTGTGTGTGAGTTGCTGTTCAGAGCTGGATTGTTGCCTCTCTGTGCCTCAAAGTGATAGTGTTGATCAATGTGACACTAGTTACACTATTATTGTGATATCTCCCCGTTTGTTTGTTTGGATCTGTTTAACCCACAATGGATGCTTATCTTCCAAGAGTCCCTGTAATATCGGTTGACAATATACATGACCCTTTGACCTGCTGTTTCAGACATTCTCTAAAAGTTGAACCGTTTGATACCTGTTATGCACTTCTAATCTCATTGTAATGTAAATAAAAAGACAGTATCCTGTAACAAAAATATGCAGCCTTCCTTCTGCCCCTGATTGAATGGATGAAAACAATAAGGTGGAGGGCTAAGTAAAGCCATCGCTATATTGCATGATTATGGATGGCAAGCGAAGGGAACATGTTTTTGCAATCCAGCTGAACACTATGGTCCAGCCTAGTCCTCTCAATGGAGAATCTCCAACGAAATAGCTTTTTAGTCCAGGACCTGGCTTAATCTTTGTCCGGGAAACCGGCCCTACTCCATGTGTGTCCTAAAGGTGTGAGTATATTCATTCAGGTACTATGCTAGGAACTATGCCCCTTGTACATCATGAGATGGGTTAAAATGTGTTATTATTCTCTAACCATAAGTGTCAAAGAAGGTCAAGGAAGTGGTAAAATGCTCTACCGAGCGACGAAGGCTAAATAATTCATGCAATGAGGATGTCCATGAGGATGTCCTTTTTATGAATTTGGACTCATATTAACACTGCCATTTTTACGTTCTAATTATTACATTTCTACAGCTTATCACATTTTATTAATGCACTGTTTAAATGGATTGTTGGTTGGTTGAATACGTTCAAATTTGTAAGGAACAAAAATTAAGTCTAACTATGTTTATAAAAATATGTTATAGAAAATATCTTTGTCCATACTTTACATAGGTCAGCTTCACTATGAACTTGTAAGTGGTGATATGGTTGCAAGTGAGCATTTTTAAGTGTTATGTATATGACATTTCAAATGTGACATCTGCCTACATTGCTTAGGTGAGTGTGGTGTCTAAAATGTGTCATCCTACTACAGTCTGCACTGTATCTCTGCAGTTCTATGAAACTACCACATCACCTGACTTATTGTTGCTATTGTGGACAAGCTAACAAACCTATTGCACTGTGCACAATGTGTAAAACAAGGACAGGTTCTAGACTGAATTGGCTGAATAGACTGAGGCTTGACACTTAAGACAATTCTCCTGTGCCATATAGTGTGGGGTCAATTTCTATAAAAGTAAAGCATGAAGGCTATGAAAATGTGTAACTTGAAGATTAGATTCCTCTAGAATGTATTTACAGACTAGTATTTTAGTTTGGCCAATAGAATAGAGTGTGCCCTAATGTGCATTTCTGTTAGACAGGAAGTCCATATGTTGTTGTGTTTTGGTTGATATTATTAGACATAAATGGACTGCAACTTTTAACTCATGTATCAAATCAAATCAAATCAAATCAAATTGTATTGGTCACATGCGCCGAATACAACAGGTGCAGACATTACAGTGAAATGCTTACTTACAGCCCTTAACCAACAGTGCATTTATTTTAAAAATAAAACAACAGAAAAAGTGTTGAGAAAAAAAAGAGCAGAAGTAAAATAAAGTGACAGTAGGGAGGCTATATATACAGGGGGGTACCGTTGCAGAGTCAATGTGCGGGGGCACCGGCTAGTTGAGGTAGTTGAGGTAATATGTACATGTGGGTAGAGCTAAAGTGACTATGCATAAATACTTAACAGAGTAGCAGCAGCGTAAAAAGGATGGGGTGGGGGGGCAGTGCAAATAGTCCGGGTAGCCATGATTAGCTGTTCAGGAGTCTTATGGCTTGGGGGTAGAAGCTGTTGAGAAGTCTTTTGGACCTAGACTTGGCACTCCGGTACCACTTGCCTTGCGGTAGCAGAGAGAACAGTCTATGACTAGGGTGGCTGGAGTCTTTGACAATTTTGAGGGCCTTCCTCTGACACCGCCTGGTATAGAGGTCCTGGATGGCAGGAAGCTTTGCCCCAGTGATATACTGGGCCGTACGCACTACCCTCTGTAGTGCCTTGCGGTCGGAGGCCAAGCAGTTGCCATACCAGGCGGTGATGCAACCAGTCAGGATGCTCTCGATGGTGCAGCTGTAGAATTTTTTGAGGATCTGAGGACCCATGCCAAATCTTTTTAGTCTCCTGAGGGGGAATAGGCTTTGTCGTGCCCTCTTCACGACTGTCTTGGTGTGTTTGGACCATGATAGTTCGTTGTTGATGTGGACACCAAGGAACTTGAAACTTTCAACCTGTTCGACTACAGCCCCGTCGATGAGAATGGGGGCATGCTCAGTCCTCTTTTTTTTCCTGTAGTCCACAATCATCTCCTTTGTCTTGGTCACGTTGAGGGAGAGGTTGTTGTCCTGGCACCACACGGCCAGATCTCTGACCTCCTCCCTATAGGCTGTCTCATCGTTGTCGGTGATCAGGCCTACCACTGTTGTGTCGTCGGCAAACTTAATGATGGTGTTGGAGTCGTGCCTGGCCATGCAGTCATGGGTGAACAGAGAGTACAGGAGGGGACTGAGCACGCACCCCTGAGGGGCCCCCGTGTTGAGGATCAGTGTGGCAGATGTGTTGTTACCTACCCTTACCACCTGGGGGCGGACCGTCAGGAAGTCCAGGATCCAGTTGCAGAGGGAGGTGTTTAGTCCCAGGATCCTTAGCTTAGTGATGAGCTTAGAGGGCACTATGGTGTTGAATGCTGAGCTGTAGTCAATGAATAGCATTCTCACGTAGGTGTTCCTCTTGTCCAGGTGGGAAAGGGCAGTGTGGAGTGCAATAGAGATTGCATCATCTGTGGATCTGTTGGGGCGGTATGCAAATTGGAGTGGATCTAGGGTTTCTGGGATAATGCTGTTGATGTGAGCCATGACCAGCCTTTCAAAGCACTTCATGGCTACAGACGTCAGTGCTACGGGTCGGTAGTCATTTAGGCAGGTTATCTTAGAGTCCTTGGTCACGGGGACTATGGTGGTCTGCTTGAAACATGTTGGTATTACAGACTCAGTCAGGGACATGTTGAAAATGTCAGTGAAGACACTTGCCAGTTGGTCAGCACATGCTCGGAGTACACGTCCTGGTAATCCGTCTGGCCCTGCGGCCTTGTGAATGTTGACCTGCTTAAAAGTCTTACTCACATCGGCTACGGAGAGCGTGATCACATAGTCATCCGGAACAGCTGGTGCTCTCGTGCTCGCATGCTTCAGTGTTGCTTGCCTCGAAGCGAGCATAGAAGTGGTTTAGCTCGTCTGGTAGGCTTGTGTCACTGGGCAGCTCGCGGCTGTGCTTCCCTTTGTAGTCTGTAATAGTTTTCAAGCCCTGCCACATCCGATGAGCGTCAGAGCCAGTGTAGTACGATTCAATCTTAGACCTGTATTGACTCTTTGCCTGTTTGATGGTTCGTCGGAGGTCATAGCGGGATTTCTTATAAGCGTCCGGGTTAGAGTCCCGTTCCTTGAAAGCGGCAGCTCTACCCTTTAGCTCAGTGCGGATGTTTCCTGTAATCCATGGCTTCTGGTTGGGGTATGTACGTACGGTCACTGTGGGGACGACATCATCGATGCACTTATTGATGAAGCCAGTGACTGATGTGGTGTACTCCTCAATGCTGTCTGAAGAATCCCGGAACATGTTCCAGTCTGTGCTAGCAAAACAGTCCTGTAGCTTAGCATCTGCGTCATCTGACCACTTTTTTATTAACCGAGTCACTGGTGCTTCCTGCTTTAGTTTTTGCTTATAAGCAGGAATCAGGAGGATAGAGTTATGGTCAGATTTGCCAAATGGAGGGCGAGGGAGAGCTTTGTATGCGTCTCTGTGTGTGGAGTAAAGGTGGTCTAGAGTTTTTTTCCCTCTGGTTGCACATTTAACATGCTGGTAGAAATTAGGTAGAACGGATTTAAGTTTCCCTGCATTAAAGTCCCCGGCCACTAGGAGCGCTGCATCTGGATCAGGTTCTGCATTATCTAAATGTATTATTACCTCTACATTAAAGCCTTGTATTTAGACAGTTGGGCCATTGAGGTTTCTGCATTATGATGCATTTACATGCCACTATAACATTATATGGCAGCCATGTTAGCGCCACGTTAACATGGGGAATATAATGTCTAGAATTAGCATTAATATGCATTTACATGTTGCTTAAACATTCTATGGTAGCCATGTTAGCACCCCATGAACATTAAATGGGGAAGATTTCAATAATGCTATCTAACTGAATTACTAGAATTAGAACAATATTCAAAATTCGAAAAGCTGGCCCATCTCTTCAAATACATGGCTCTGCTCTTAGCAATGCGCATGCCCCGCCCACCTGAGGATCTGTATTTTTCAGCCATCTATTTCCTGTGTTTGAGGAGTGCAAAATCCACTTGTCACTTAAATCTCGCTGGATTGATTGCTTTCATTTTACTCCTGCGACTCTTTCATACTCTTGCTTGTGCCTGTTGTTTTTTCCCATTAATGTGACCACAGAAATGTTTATGACCTGTCAAACACACCCCGGTAATGGCTGAAATGGATTTAATGGAATACATTGTCTTTCCGTTGCATCTATAAGAATGCTAAAGCCTTGTGGGGGATTTAGCGCAAATGCTAAAGCTTTGTGGGGGATTTAGCGCATCGTCTCGACACTTACCTCCTTTTTGGTGGAATTGAATACAGTTGAAATGTTTACAAATTAGATGCGCTGAAATGAAAGTAAATTCTGAAAATGAACCCTCGGATTATAGTGATATGTCTGATCTCACAAACAATGTAAAGTATTTATAGATAGATGTAATCTAAAGCCAAGCATGTTGATTTTTCATCCAAGGGTATCCTGCTATTGACACATTTATTGAATTATGCAACAGAACGTGATAACAACAGGAATTAATGAGGCCGTCTAGACAGCACAAGTTTTTGGTGGTTGCAGCCCTGTTCCACTGCTTGATGTTCATTTATTCATATATGCAAATACACCCTGTGTATTTACGCAGATAGGGCACAGATAATGTTCTTTATTTTAACACAAAATATATATAAAAATACATTTTCTAAGAAAATAAGTGAAATTTGACAAATGTAATCCCTGAATTTCCACCAATATCCCTGAACTCCATTCATTATTTGTCCGTGCCAATAAAATGTATATATAAAATAATTCAGTCAATAGATAAAACAAATTCTAAAGGTTGGTGTATCCATTGTCCGACTGTTGCAATTTTGATGACCATTGCTACTGCTCTACATCATTTCCGCATTATCATTGCTGCTGATGAGACTATAACCTCAAGTCTTATTGATTGTTGTCATCCTTTGGCAAATATTTTGGATCAAAGATAAAATGCATATCATAACTAACTACCGTAATTGTGGACATTTTGCAGTGATGTTAAAAGCCAAAACAGTGTATTGTTTTATTTTGTGAACTACATTACTCTAACACTAGACCGTCTCTCGGCTTACAAAATGTTTTGAGAGAAATGGCTCCTTGGATATCTATGAAACATATAAATGTTTTTCATGCTTATAATAGCCTTTGTGCAACTGCTTGACTGCTATGGTCCTGGTGTAGCAATGCTTTAGCCCATTGCACCATCATGACTGTCTGCCCCTAGCCTGGTTCCCAGATCTGCTTGTGCTCTTGCCAACTCCCTTGCTCATTGTCAAGCCAAACAGTTGGCATGATAGCACAAACAGACTGGCAATCAGGCTAGTCTGACCCTGCAATGTTGACATCATGACATATCAGATTAGGGCTCATATTCATAAAGCATCCCAAAGTAGGAGTGCTGGTCTAGGATCAATTTAGCCTCTTAGGTTACAATAAGTGGACTGGGGGGACCTGATCCTAGATCGGCACATCTAATCTGAGACGATTTATGAATACCAGAACAGATCACATTTAATTGCTCTCAGTGCAAAACTTCACAATTTTAATGTATTATAATCCAGCAAACTGTTGTATTCACACTACAGTATCTTCTCATTTGTTTCCGATATGCCAAACAAAAGTTGCAGAAATGTTACTTTCTTAGATTTCTAGTCATGAATTTATTAGACAATGTTTTACTTGTCACTCACTTTTTCGTGAAATGCCACGCACTCAGTATTAAGTATTCATGAGAATAGAAAAGCAATAGAAATGTATAATGTACAAATTTGAACATATGTTATTTTATATGTGTAATCAATTTCAGATTTAATTTATCTTGTGCCTTTATGTATTACAATCTGTACCAACCATTTGCCTCTGTAATGGAATTACATAACATGGAATGAAGAAGTTTTGTCCTCAGACGGGGTTCCTTGAGTGGCGCAGCGGTCAAAGACACTGCATTGCAGTGCTAGAGGTGTCGCTACATACCCAAGTTGGTCTGTATCCCAGGCTGTATCACAACCGGCTGTGATCCGGAGTACCATAGGCGGCGCACAATTGTCCGGGTTAGGGGAGGGTTTGGCCGGGGTAGGCCGTCATTGTAAATATTAATTTGTTCTTAACTGACTTGCCTAGTTAAATAAATGGTGCATTATGTAAAACAATAATTGGAAACAGGACGCAATTGGGATGCAACAACTATCAGAAATGTATAGCCATGGAAAAATACACCATAAAATCTTTAAACCAAAATCATACCAGATGTGCATCCATAGACATCATTGTACACAGCACTACTTGTTCGGTGCTTGAGTGTGATTCACGTGATCAAATTACTTCCCTCTGTCCCTAAGTCCTATATTCTCATGAAGTATTAGCTACATGCGTTTCATTGCAACAGTCTAACCCAATCCTTATGTTATAGTTACTGCTTTATTTTTGGAACGTAGACTGCAAAAAAGTTTATTTTTTGCAGTTTATTTTTTTATTTTACAAAATTAAATGTAAAACGTATATACAATGTAATAAAAGCAACCATTTTAATTGATGTGTCAGTCTTCGGTTTATATCAACATTCTTTAAAATGGCAGTTGTTGAAACATATCGTAGACATTTTTATTATGGCAACACAGAGGGAGAAGAGAACTTGAAGAGCATCAAAATGTTGACATTTGCAATCCTTGCTTGAGCCATTTGCTCAAGAACTCCATCTCCCACAAAGCTTAGCTAAACCCCTTTCAACCCAGCTATCTAAAACCTCTAAATGGATTAGTAGATCTATAAAAGTACAAATGACATAAGAGCAAGAATTCTAAATTCTAAATACGTTATTGGAAGTTGCTGTAGACAAGAATTCGCTTTTGAGAAGAGGATTGACAGATTTAGTATTCATCATCCTCACAGGTATCGCCAGAGTCTGCCCCCACCTCCTCATAGTCCTTCTCCAAGGCAGCCATGGCCTCACCCTCACCCACGTACCAGTGCACAAAGGCCGATTGGCCTTTGCTCATTATGCATACAGCCCTCTGGACCTTGGCCAGGTCTCCTCCAGGAACCACCGTAGGGGGCTGGTAGTTGATCCTCGCCTTGAACCCAGTGGGACAAGTCTACAAACAGTCCACAAACTGGATGATGTGTTGGGTCTTGATGCTGATGATGTTGATGTCTTTGGGCACCACATCGCCGCGGTACAGCAAGCAGCAGGCCATGTACTTGTGAAGTCTGGGATCGCGCTTCACCATCTGGTTGGCCGGTTCAGGTGTTGGTGATCTCAGAAACAGAGAGTTGCTCGTGGTAGGACCTTTCTGCTGAGATGATGGGGGAATAGGTGACCAGGGGAAGTGGATATGGGGGTAAGGTACCAGATTGGTCTGGAACTCTGTCAGGTCTATGTTGAGAGCTCCATCGAAACGCAAGGAGTCAGGGATGGAGGAGACAATCTGGGCGATGAGGCAGTTTAGGTTGGTATAATATGGCCGCTCCACTCCCAGGTCACGCTTGTAGATGTCAAAGATGGCCTCGTTGTCCACCATGAAATAGCAGTCAGAGTGCTCCAGGGTGGTCAGGGTGGAGTTGTAGGGCTCCACCACTGCTGTGGACACCTGGGGCCTAATTTATGACCGTTGTGTAAATTTTACACTAAATATCTGCATGCACCATTTCTGAAAAGACTGCTCACGCACCAAAATATTGAGATTTATAAACATATTTCCTGTGATAAATCAGACCTGTCATAAAACTGTGCTTGTGTGAACGAGCATTATAACTCCGCCTGAAAAATGCCCATCATTCACCTTTTATGGTGACAATAACACCCTTATTTGCTGTATACTTTGGAAGTATTGGAATTACGCCAGGACAGTATCTAAAGGAAATAGCAATGGCAAACTTGATCAAATGTTTTTGGAGATGTTGGCAGAACATCACTGACACTTGCTGTAGCCTATCTGACCATTTCTGTAAGACAAAAACAATTGCAAATTGTTGTGGACCTGTAAACAGATGTTTGAATTCAACAATGTTTTGAATTTACTTTTTCCCGAACCTAAATATGCTGCACTGCCCGCGAATTCTGAAACATTGTCTACTCTGATAAAATGAAAACTACAGTGGGCCTACTTACAGTGGTAGCCGACACACTTCAATGCAAAAGATCAACTGTCTGTTCACCTGTTGAATTCCAGTAGCGGTGCTACCCCACCAAAAAAGCCATATTACAACCTACAGTATATGTTGTTATAATTGCGTTGTTTGCTCTATAACCTGTTAATTCATATGCCTTGCAACCGTGATATATAGGCCTAAAGGCCGAGACAGTAAGAAGACACAGTGGCAGAATAAATTCAACCACACCTTTGTTTTATCACAAAACCGGATAGCAACCTTTGTCCAGTGAAGTCCACAAAGCATATTGCATAAAGACAGTTACATGACCTAAAGCATGGTCAAGCAAGTTCATATTTTCAACATTTTCGGACCACTAAACAACTATTGATTTAGAACCACAGAGAGTTACCGCATCGTCGCACAGAAAACAGGCACTGCCTCCACTATTCCAGCACCATTTCAATGTCATCAAATCACCTCTGCTTAGTCTGATACAGTGAAACTAAAAGATACCAAAAACAATGTAGTCCAATCAACGTAAGCTAAATATGATGTGGCTGTCCATGGTTCTGATTTCTGTGTGCGTGCGTGTGTGTGCGCGTTCGTGCAAGTAGAAAAACATGTTGACTCACCCTACTTGTAGAGAAACGCCAATGCCATCCTCCTCTCTTTCATGTTGACGAAACAGTCTATAACTCTGTCATACAGTACACGCTTTTATTTTTCGTTTTCCTAGGCTACCTGGCTAAAATGCTTGCTCGCTGGCCTAACTTCCATTTATGGGCAACGTTAGCTAGTTAACATTAGCCTTCTACATCTAGCTACATATTGAACTTCCATCCTCTCAGGCCAGGAGAACAACAATGTATGAATTAATGGTTGCATCAGAATCGCCGTTATAATCATTGGCCAGTACGGAGAGTTAAGTAAAACCACAAGTCCAAATCCCTATCTCCATCCATGGCTAATTTAGGAAAGGGACCATTTTTGCTAGCTGGCTAGCTAGCCACCGGAGGACAACAACACAACAAGATGCAACAATTGAAGTTTTTCTGTCAATGGCGTATGCTCTCAATGGGATGTGATAGGAGTGATGCCAAATCCAAGCTGGCTTCCATTTACACTTTTTTTTGGTGCAGCAGAACCATTCACAGTTGAGTTCGCTCAGTTTACCTCAATGCTGATTGGCAAATGTTTTATACTTATTTTGTCAAGGGAGACCAGATGCTCGCTGGCTTCCCTTGCCGTCAATGCTACGGGCGGCAACAACGTCATACTCGTATGGACCAAACAGCATCAGATACATGGCCTACACGTAGAGAGACAGAGGTGCGCTGTTTCGCTCCCTCGGATGCTTTCTCCTGTGAGATACATTCAGCCTCTTGCGAATTGAAGGAAAATAATGAAACACAGAGAGACTAAATAAATAATAATTATTACTATTATTATTATTTTATTTGGGGGGGAAGCCTGGCTTCCCTTGACATCATGAATACACGCCACTGTTAAATTCTACTGCACAGTATGTTATAAACCGCACTCCCTTTCAGATGCATAGCTCTATCTAATACCGGTAGGCCCAATTAAATGAGAGATGCATATGGTCATTTGTTGTATGGCTAGTTCGGGAATCTGAACTCATCATGGCCAGAAAAGGTGAGGAATTTATTCTGAAATGGATATATGTATTATAAACGCACGATAGTCATGCATGTTCAAGTGAGTTTTTCCCCCTCCTCTTTTCTCTGTCAATACTCCATATTCCTGAACAACATTTGGGACCTCAGCTGAGAACTCCATTCCCTAAATGGTCATCAGATGGCGCCGTGATCGGTTCGCTAGTTTTCTTGCAAAAAAGGGGGTTAATTTATTAGCATTAACAAATAGGCACTTTTTGGAAAAACCTCCAAGAAATTCCAGAAAGTTGTCAACAGTGACACTCAAATCACAGAGAACAATTGATTATGACCACTTCCTTCCGTTTGAATATTCAAGAAAGGTGTTGTTGATTTAATTAAAAACAATATTTTCTCTGCTATCTTTTACAGCAAAGAATGAAGGAAAGCTAACTAATTACATGGGGGCTAACAGGCTTATATTTCATTTGTTGAATGAGAAACAGAAAAAGATAGACAGAATTAGGATTACAGATCATAGAGTCTCATTCAAATTGAGAAATGCAGCATGTCCTCATTGGAGATCTATCTGTTCTAGGTACCAAGCTGTGACGCAAAACCGAAACCTAGCAAGAGTAGTTACACAAGTCTTGTTGGCATTTTTCCTATTTTGTTGCCTTACAACCTGGTGGTAATGATCTAGTTCAGTGACACCAAGAAGGCCAGTGACGTAGACCTCCGGAGCTGGTGAACGGAATATCCTCAGCCGGAATATCCTCAGCCGGCCCAGATATCCTCAGCGTGCTGAAACCACTCGTCCACCGCAGGGGCCTCGGTCTGGCTCGGATGCCAAGGTGCCAGGGCCGGCTGATAGGAAAGGAGTGAGGTGAGTGGCGGAGGAAATTCTGCACATACTCAGCCCACTCCCCCAGCCGGTCCTGACAGGAACCTGCCCACCTCCTGCTTCACCCTCTCCACCTGTCCATTAGCTTGAGGACGGTACACGGAGGTGAGACTGACCGTGACCCTCAGGCGTTCCATGAACGCTTTCCATACGCATGAGGTGAACTGAGGGCCACGGTCTGACACAATGTCCTCCGGGATCCCGTAATGCCGGAAGACGTGCGTAAAAAGAGCCTCCACGGTTTGCATGGCCGAGGGGAGCCCAGGCAGAGGAAGGAGGCGACAAGCTTTGGAAAACAACAACTAGAACGGTGGTGTTCCCCTGGGAGGGGGGAAGGTCAGTGACAAAGTCCACTGAGAGGTGAGACCAGGGTCATTGTGGAACCGGCAGGGGAAGGAGCTTTCCATAAGGGTGGCAGGGGAAGGAGCTTTCCATAAGGAAGGTGGCTGGGTGTCTTTTACTGGGCACAGATGGAGCAGAAAGAGACGTAAACCCGGACATCCCTAGCCAAGGTGCCCACTAGTACTTCTCAGTCAGGCAGGCGATGGTACGGCCTATCCCAGGATGACCCGACACAGGCGCCGTGTGTGACCAGGTAAGGAGGCGGTCCCGCACACCCGTGGGCACGGTTCTCCGGGCACTGTGCAGGTGCAGGTTCCGTACGCAGGGCCTGCCGTATGTCGGCGTCCACGTCCCACACCATTGGCGCGATGATACGGAACGGAGGGATGATGGGGGGGCGATGAGGAGGCAGGAATGTATCCTGGGTCTTAGAAAAAACCTGATGCAGATCCTGGTATTCCTCCGGTAAATCCACTCGAGGGGCATGGTCCAGACTTTCCACTGTAGTGGTGTTGACAGACACCGTGAGACACCTCCCCTGACACTCCTGCGACCAACCCAGCAGCCTCCTCTCGGACCAGGAAATAACAGGGTTATGCCAACTCAACCAGGAGAGACCTAGAACAACGGGGTGCGTGGGGGTGTCTATAATCAAAAAGGTGATCTGTTCTAAATGAGTGTCATGGGTCAGCAGAGAAATGGGAACAGTGAAGTGATGTACAAACCCTGTCCCTATTGGACGATTATCCAGGACTCGAACCAGAATGGGTGACCGTAGGGGAACCAAAGGAATGTGCAATGCAGTGGCCAGTGCGCTATCTAAAAGATTCCCGGCAGCTCCGGAATCAATCAGAGCTAACGGGAGTGAGGGGCTATGGCATTCAGTGAATTTAATGGGAGAACACACTGGTTGAGGTGACAGAAAATGAGAGTTGGAGCAGGGGAATTCCCTGGCCTATCGCCTATTAGTGGATAGAGGACTGGTCTGGGAGAAATGACCCCTTTCTCCACAATAGGAGAAGAGGCCCAGATTCCTCCTTCTCCTACGCTCTGCCTCTGGCAAACTTGCAGAGCCCACCTCCATTGGCTCTGGCCACGGAGCAGGTGTAGCCATGGGCTCCAGATTCTGCGCAGGTCATCGTCGGAACCGCAGGAAGTTGACCAACTGGATCGCCATGCTGATGAGCTGGTCGAGTGACAGGTTGTCATCACAGCAGGCTAACTCCTTCTGTTCCTCCTCCTGCAGTCCGCTGCGGAAAACGTTGACCAGAGCCGACTCGTTCCGTCTGGTGGAGGCCGCGAGGGTCCGGATCTCCAGGGCGAATTCCGAGGCGGTCCTAGATCTCTGACGTAGTCGGAGTAGACGCTCACCCCGCTCTCGGCCCTCCACAGGATGATCAAACACCGAGCAGAAGAGGAGGGTGAAGCACTCATAGGACTCGACCTCGGGTCCGCCCGTTTCCTAGACCACAGTCCAGGGCCCGTCCAGTCAGTGCCGAGATGACTGTGGCAACCCTGTCTCTCCCGGAGACAGCCTCGGCGTAGCGAGTGAGGTACAGGTCGCATTGCAGAAGGAATCCCTTGCATCTCGCTAGTGTGCCGTCAAAGTGCTCCGGGAGGGACAGGGCTATTCCAGGGACCGGCTCAGATGGGATGGAGGCAGGTAGTGGTGTTGTGGGGGCTGGTGCCAGAACCGGTGCTGGAGGGACTGCACATTCCCCTCCAAAAGCAGGATGGTTGCCAGCACGCTGTCCATGGCGCTGCCGAGTCTGGAGAGACAGTGCTCGGGATGCTGGACTGTCTCTACGATGGTTGCCAGCTCGGCCTTTCCCGCTGTCTCCATTTAGGAAGGTTGATAATTCTGTCACGTTGTATAATGATAGGAGACAGGCGCAGGAATACGTAATAGAGGTTTTATTTTACTCTACCCAACACAAGGTACTTCATGAAAAAAACGACGGGGACGCAAAGGGATGAAACCCAAACAAAAGAGCGAGGTGTAAACCTCTAAATAATCCACGGGACGAGTCCCGTAATAACAAGTGCACAATTCCACGGTATGTAACCCATAACACAAAGTACTCACGAGACCAACGGACATGGGACAATTATCGACAAGGACAATGAGTGCTATGATGATTTGTGATACAAGATTCATTAATGTATGGAGAGATCATAATCTGTATGTGGACAGAGAACCATGTGTTATTGGTGTCACGAGTGAGTAACAGAAGGTCAGTGTGCCAACATCGATTGGGGGCCACTGTTGCTAATCTTAGGATGGGTGCGTGATGGAATGGCCTGGCTAGGGTGCCACATGATACAAAGTAGGTGGATGATATGGTGGTAGATGAGTGACAATCAATGATGGTTAGCAACTGTGTAAGATAAAAGTAGATTGGAAGGGCGTTATATAAACTGAGAGATTTTGTATGGAAGTCATTCAGATGGCAGGAGGCTATGTCCGTACCCCCTGTCATTGAATCCAATATTGTGGCCATTAAATAATGACTGAATCCAATCTCAATCTGTGTAACTGCTCTCTTGCATCCTGAACTTCTCAGTACCAGAAACTCATCATAACAATGGGGAACAGAGGGCACATATATACACATACTAATAAGGGGGAATGGGAACCAGGTGTGCTTAACCCTCCCGTTGTCCTAGGGTCAAAATGACCCGCCACTGTGTTGAACCAACTTTATTTAATTTTTATATTTTTGGGATCATTTGTGATAAGGAGGCAGTGAGACTTTAAAGAAAGTATCACTGCCTCCTTCTCACAAATGATCCAAAAAATATAAAAATTTAATAAAGTTGGTTCAACACAGTGGCGGGTCATTTTGACCCTAGGACAACGAGAGGGTTAATGAGACAAGACAGTCCGGGGTTGGTGGTAATGATATAGTTCAGTGACACCTAGAAGGCTGGTGACGTAGACCTCCGGAGCTGGTGAACGGAATGAGCAGCAGTACCGGGGGGATCCGTGACATCAGTGGAGGACTCAACTATGGTATGGTTGGCTGTAAAATGTTTCATAAGAGGAAACACTACAAATTTTTCCTCTAATTTACAGAAATTAAGACTTCAGAAGATCAGTGAATTGGAAAATCATTGTAAAATGCTGGAAGGCAAACAACTACTCATCAGAGAGAGAAATTGAGCTAAAAACAAATAGACTGGAACTTCATGACCTGTTGTAACGTAGAGCAGAATTCATTATGCAGAGGGTGCGACAAAAATACTATTTTCAAGGGAGTAGGCCTAGCCACTTACTGGCGCTGCAGCTTAAACATTCTGAAACAAGATCAACAATACAGCTGATCAGATCCCCTACTAAGAGACTGATATCTGATCCTACAGAAATAAATACAACTTTTAGAGCATATTATTCAGATTTATACAGTTCCTTGCATAGCTTTGATACTTCTGCTTGTCAGCAGTTCCTGGATAACCTTACGTTGCCCAAACTCTCTCAAGAAGAAACTGTTTTATTAGAGGAACCTGTCACTTCATCTGAACTGAAAGCTGCTCTTTTAAATATGAAGAAAGATAAAGAGCCTTGTATTGATGGAATACCTCCTGAACTCATTCTCAACTTTTGGGATCAGCTATTATATCCCTAATCACTAAGAAAGGAAAAGACCTCACAAAATGTGCTAATTTCCAGCCAATCAGTTTAATCTGAACAGAAATTAAGATTCTAGCCATGCACCTAGAGAAAGTTATTAACAAGCTCATACATCCTGACCAAACAGGGTTTATTAAAGGTCGTCAGGCAGCCGATAACATGCACCGCCTCTTTCATGTGGTTGCTGAGGCTTCCAATCTGGATACCCCTTGTGCTGTGTTATCATTAGATGCAGAGAAAGCCTTTGACCACTTATAGTGGGAATATTTATGGCTTATTCTTGAACATTTTGGTTTTGGGGCTAGATTTATACATACAGTATGATCCGCACCATGTATGTGAATCCTTCTTCTATAATATCTACCGGCACTACACATCTAATCCATTTACCATACAATGAGGATGTAAACAAGGTTGTCCCGCCTCCCCTATGCTATTTGCTCTCTCTCTTGAACCGCTGGCACAAAGCATACGTCAAAATTCGGCTTCCTCACATATCAAAATCAATAAAACTGAACAAGCAATTTCTCTGTACGCAGATGTCTACTGCTCTGTCGCAAACGCTCAGAAATCCCTCCAGTCAATAATGTCTCTTCCTGGGGTCCAGCAAAATTAAGGCAGTTCATGCAATTTTTTAAACATTACAATACATTCACAGATTTCACAACACACTGTGTGCCCTCAGGCCCCTACTCCACCACTACCACATATCTACAGTACAAAAATCCATGTGTACTTGTGTGTATAGTGCGTATTTTATTGTGTGTGTGTGTATGCATGTGTCTGCACCTATGTTTGTGTTGCTTCACAGTCCCCGCTGTTCCATAAGGTGTTTTTTTTATCTGTTTCTTTAATCAAATTGTACTACTTGCATCAGTTACTTGATGTGGAATAGAGTTCCATGTAGTCATGGCTCTATGTAGTACTGTGCACCTCCCATAGTCTGTTCTGGACTTGGGGACTGTGAAGAGACCTCTGGTGGCATGTCTTGTGGGGTATGCATGGGTGACTGAGCTGTGTGCCAGTAGCTCAAATAGACAGCTCGGTGCACCCAACATGTCAACACCTCTCATAAACACAAGTAGTGATGAAGTCAATCTCTCCTCCACTTTGAGCCAGGAGAGATTGACCTACATATTATTAATATTAGCTCTCTGTGTACATCCAAGGGCCAGCAGTGCTGCCCTGTTCTGAATTTTCCTAAATCTTTTTGTGGCACCTGACCACACGACTGAACAGTAGTCCAGGTGTGACAAACCTAGGGCCTGTAGGACCTGCCTTGTTGATAGTGCTGTTAAGAATGTAGAGCAGCGCTTTATTATGGACATACTTCTCCCCATCTTAGCTACTGTTGTATCAATATGTTTTGACCATGACAGTTTACAATCCAGGTTTACTCCAAGCAGTTTAGTCACCTCAACTTGCTCAATTTCCACATTATTTATTACAAGATTTACTTGAGGTTTAGGGTTTAGTGAATGATTTGTCCCAAATACAATGCTTTTAGTTTTAGAAATATTTAGGACTAACTTATTCCTTGCCACCCACTCTGACACTAACTGCAACTCTTTGTGAAGTGTTGCAGTCATTTCAGTCGCTGTAGTAGCTGACATGTATAGTGTTGAGTCATTCGCATACATAGACTCAAAGCCAGTGGCATGTCATTAGTAAAGATTGAAAAACGTAATGGGCCTAGACAGCTGCCCTGGGGAATTCCTGATTCTACCTGGATTATGTTGGAGAGGCTTCCATTAAAGAACACCCTCTGTGCTCTGTTAAACAGGTAACTCTGTATCCACAATATAGCAGATGGAGTAATGTCACAACTTCCTCCGAAGCTGCCTCCTTGTTTGGGCAGGCTTCGGCGTTCGTCGTCACCGGCCTTCTAGCCACTGCCACTCCTCATCTCATCATTCCATTTGTTTTGTCTTGTTTGTTAAACACACCTGGTTCATATCCCCTCATCAGTACCTGTATAAGTGTTGCCTCTGCCCCCTTGTCTTTGTGTGTGATTGTTAATTGTGGAGGATAGAGAACCTCGGTGGTATTTTGTATCGGCAGGATATTTCCCTGTGTGCCTTGTATTTTCCAGTGCGCCTGTTTTGCGCACTGGAGTGTTTTGATGCATTACTATGTAATTCTGTGTTTCGGAATAAATCCTGTTATTTTGTGATTTATCCTCCTGCGCCTGACTCCTTCGAAATCACCTCATCAGAAGTAAAGCCATAATACATACAGCAGCAGACTATGATTGATAATGTCAAAGCCGCACTGAAGTCTAACAAAACAGCCCCCACAAACTTTGTATCATCAATTTCTCTCAGCCAATCATCAGTCATTTGTGTAAGTGCTTTGCTTGTTGAATGTCCTTCTCTATAAGCATGCTGAAAGTGTGTTGTCAATTTGTTTATTGTAAAATAGCATTGTATCTGGTCAAACACAATTTTTTCCAATAGTTTACTAAGGGTTGGTAACAGGCTGATTGGTCGGCTTTTTGAGCCAGTAAAGGGGGCTTTACTATTATTAGGTAGTGGAATGACTTTTGCTTCCCCTCCAAGCCTGGGGGCACACACATTCTAGTAGGCTTAAATTGAAAATATGGCAAATTTGAGTGGCAATATCGTCCGCTATTATCCTCAGTAATTTTCATGGCTTGTCATTGTTGATAGACAACAATAATTTGTTCACTTCTTCCACACTCACTTTACGGAATTCAAAATTACAATGCTTGTCTTTCATAATTTGGTCAGATATACTTGGATATGTAGTGTCAGCAATTGTTGCTGGCATTCATGCCTAAGTTTGCTAATCTTGCCAATGAAAAAATCATTAAAGTAGTTGGCAATATCAGTTGGTTTTGTGATGAATGAGCCAGCTGATTCAATGAATGATGGAGCTGAGTTAGCCTTTTTTCCCAAAATTTCATTTAGGTGCTCCAAAGCTTTTTACTATCGTTCTTTATGTAATTTATCTTTGATTCATAGTGTAGTTTCTTCTACTTTTTATTCAGTTTAGTCACATGAATTCTCAATTTGCAATACATTTGCCAATCGGTTGTGCAGCCAGACTTATTTGTCATTCATTTTGCCCCATCCCTCTCAACCATACAATTTTTCAATCCCTCATCAATCCACTGGGATTTAACAGTTTTTAGAGTCATTTTCTTAATGGGTGCATTCTTATTAGTAACTGGAATAAGCAATTTCATAAATGTGTCAAGTGTCTGTTTCCTCCTCATTACACACCATGGACCAACATATATTCTTTATACCTCTCTATTGATAGCACATACATTATCAAGCATGTTATCCATATACTAACTGTTAGCACTTGGTGGTCTATAGCAACTTCCCACCAGAATGGGCTTTAGGTGAGGCAGATGAACCTGCAGCCATATTACTTCAACAGTATTTAACATGAGATCCTCTCTAATCTTCACAGGAATGTGGTTCTGAATATAAACAGCAACACCTCCACCATTGGCATTTTTATCTTTTCTGTAAATGTTATAACCTTGTATTGCTACCACTGTATCATCAAATGTATTATCTAAGTGAGTTTCAGAGATAGTCAGAATATGAATGTCATCTGTTACTAGCAAATATTTGATTTCATGAACCTTGTTACTTAAGCTACATATGTTAAGGTGGGCTATTTTGAGCATTTTTCTTCTGGGATGCTTAATTGTTTTTATTGCTTTACTGGGAAGCTTAGTAGCAGTAGATGTGCTCATGTTCTTTATGTTAGTGCAGGGTGAGCTGCACACAGTGGACTTCCTCCTCGGGCACATCGGCTATTCACACTACTTGCAGGAAGAACTACTTACAAACCTTTCAAAAGATCCAGAAAGACATAAAAAGATGGTCCGCTATAGCCACTTCTTTGCATGCTAGAATCTCAATTATTAAAATGAATGTCCTCCCTCGTATCAATTTTATGAGTTCCATGTTACCACTGCCTCCTCCTATAGACTATTGGTCTAAACTTGACTCTTTCATAAAGAAGTTCATTTGGGGGAGAAAGAGACCACATATTAAATATGCAACACTACAGAGAACAAACGCATCAGGTGGACTTGCAGTTCCAAATCTAAAATTGTATCACCTATCATTCCAAATTAATTTCCTGAAGACCTGGTTAAACCCAGAGGCTTCTGTTCCTTGGCGTGCTATAGAAGAGTCAATAGTTTCACCAATTAGATTACAAGATTCATTATTTTCTGGATTGACTCCTAAGAAATGTGCATTATTGTTTGGACCCATTATAGCATACTCAGTAAATGTGTGGAAAGCTACAGAGAAGCATATGAGATCTAATCTTAAATGTAATTCATACTCTCCAATATGGCGTAATAAAGAATTCTTAGCATGTAAGAAACCATTTCTATCAGATTCTTGGTCTAAGAAGGGTATTTATACTTTCAAAGACATATTCAATGTGAATGGACTCCGTTTCCAGGAAATCCGCCAGTGTTTTAATGTCCCAGGTTCATCATATTCTCTTTACCTTCAACTCCACCTATCCATGCGAGCCTATGAATTAGCAGTACACCCATTGGTCAAACTTCTAACGGACAGACACCCCTCAAAAGGAGTTGTTTCTGATATCTATAGTCAATTAATTCTAGCAGCACAAAAACCATTAACTTTATCCACTGTATGGGAAAATGATTTTACACTTGCTGACAGACAAATAAATTGGGAGACAGTATGGAAAAATATATTTGAATCATCTAGAAACCCCAATCACAAATTCCGTAATTAATTTAAAAAATTGCCATAGAACCTACAGTGCCCTCCACAACTATTGGCACCCCTGTTTAACCCTCTCGTTGTCCTAGGGTCAAAATGACCCGCCACTGTGTTGAACCAACTTTATTACATTTTTATATTTTTTGGATCATTTGTGAGAAGGAGGCAGTGATACTTTATTTAAAGTCTCACTGCCTCCTTATCACAAATGATCCCAAAAATATAAAAATTAAATAAAGTTGGTTCAACACAGTGGCGGGTCATTTTCACCCTAGGACAACGGGAGGGTTAAGATGTGGTCGAGGACTTCCAAAAATTCTCCTTTTTTTTTAAACAACATAAAACCCAAATGCAAAAAAAGAGAAAAATCCAACCTTTTATTTAAGTACATTACTTTGGTGTAAAAAAAAAAATCACACATTTAGAAAAAAAAAAACTTGAAATCATGTGTCCCACAATTATTGGCACCCCTGATGTTAATACTTTGTACAGCCCCCTTTTGCCAACAAGACAACACTTAATTTCCTCCTATAACATTTCACAAGATTGGAGAACACAGAGAGAGGGATCTTTGACCATTCTTCTTTGCACAATCTTTCTAGATCTTCCAGTGTCCTGGGTCCTCTCTTATGCACTCTCCTCTTTAGCTCGCCCCACAGGTTTTCGATTGGGTTGAGGTCTGGGGACTGAGATGGCCATGGGAGGACCTTGAGTTTGTGACTGCTGAACCATTTTTGTGTAGATTTTGCCACATGTTTTGGATCATTATCCTGCTGAAAGACCCAATGACGACCCATCTTCAGCTTTCTGGCAGAGGCCATCAGGTTTTTATTTAATATGTCCTGGTAGTTCAAAGCGTTCATAATGCCATGCACCCTAACAAGGTTCCCAGGGCCTTTGGAAGAGAAACAGGCCCACAGCATCACAGATCCTCCACCATACTTCACGGTGGGCATGAGGTGCTTTTCGGCATACTCATCTTTTGTTTTAAGCCAGACCCAAAGTGTTTGTTGCCAAAAAGCTCAATCTTAGTCTCATCTGACCAAAGCACACGATCCCAGTTGAAGTCCCAGTGCCGCTTAGCAAACTCCAGACGTTTACGTTTGTGAGTGTTAGTGAGAAAAGGCTTTTTCCTTGCATGCCTCCCAAACAGCTTGTTGGCATGTAGAGAGCGTCTGATGGTTGTTTTGGAGACTTTGTGACCCCAAGATGCCACTCTTTGATGCAATTCTGTGACAGTGAGCTTGGGACTTTTTTTTACTTCTCTTACCATCCTCCTCACTGTGCGTTGTGGCAAGATAAACTTGGGACCTCTTCCAGCCTTGTTTGTCACTGTTCCAGTTGTTTTAAACTTCTTAATGATTCCTCTGACTGTAGATACGGGCAAGTTAAGGCGAGTGGCTATTTTCTTGTAGCCATTGCCTGACTTATGAAGGTCGACACAAATCTGCCTTACTTGAATGGTGTGTTCTCTTGTCTTTGCCATGTTGACAAATGGGTAAGAGAATTAGGCCTCTGTGTCACGTCATATTTATACCCCAGGGAAACAGGAAGTCATGAATTACTAATTAAAGTTCCTAGATACCCTGACCAACTTTAGCAACTACAGAAAAATATATATTTTTTAAAATCAATTAAAATTTTCAGCGGAATTGTTAGGGGTGCCTATAATTGTGGGACACATGATTTCAAGTTATTTTTTTCTAAATGTGTGATTTTTTTTTTACCACCAAAGTAATGTACTTAAATAAAAGGTTGGATTTTTCTCTTTTTTTGTATTTGGGTTCTATGTTGTTTAAAAAAAAAGGAGAATTTTTGGAAGTCCTCGACCACATCTTAAACAGGGGTGCCAATAATAGTGGAGGGCACTGTATGTAAAACCTTAAAAAAGACATCACATGGGTATTAGTCCATCGCCATTATGTGAGTTCTGCACCACAGGGGACCTTTGTACGTTTCAGCATGTGCTGTGGAAATGCCCGGGGGTGGTTGAATTCTGGGGAAAAGTCAACGATGTAATCTCTGTACTTATAGATAGAATAATGCCATTAGATCCAATAGTGATGTTGCTTTGTGATGACTCTGATTTGCACTTGTCAGAGCACCAACAGTGAGTGTGGTTGGCAGAACCACAGCTGCTAAGAAAATGATTGTACAAAGGTGGATTCCACCTCATTAGTTACCATTGCAACAATGGCTGCACACGTTTAAGGAAATTGTACTTATGGAGCTCTCCACGGCCAGGATCCACAGGGCCAAGGTGTCCATTCTGGACATATGGAAAAAAGCAGCACCAGACATTTCTGAACTCTTAACCAACATGCCTTTACATCCATGAATGTGTATCAATAATTTGTCACTATTTCTGAGGCAATATGATGTATTGTTCAGTAGATTTACTATGTAATATAAATGTATTTGTTTTTATCTCATTACTTATTTTACATGCTATCAGATTGCCAGTGAGGGGTGGGAGGATAAAAAAAATATATATATATAAATGTATTGTATGAATCCTATGAATTGAAATAATAAAAACTTGATGTAAAAAATATATATATATACTGTATATGTTTTGACCATGACAGTTTACAATCCAGGGTTACTCCAAGCAGTTTAGTCATCTCAACTTGCTCAATTTCCACATTATTCATTTCAAGATTTAGATCAGGTTTAGGGTTTAGTGAATGATTGTCCTAAATACAATGCTTTTAGTTTTTGAAATATTTAGGACTAACTTATTCCTTGCAACCCATTCTGAAACTAACTGCAGCTCTTTGTTAAGTGTTGCAGTGATTTCACTCGCTGTAGAAACTGATGTATATAGTGTTGAGTCATCTGCAAACATAGACACACTGGCTTTACTCAAAGCCAGTGGCATGTCGTTAGTGAAGATTGAAAAAAAGTAAGGGGCCTAGACAGCTGCCCTGGGGAATTCCTGATTCTACCTGGATTATGTTGGAGAGGCTTCCATTGTGTTCTATTAGACAGGTAACTCTTTATCCACAATATAACAGGGGGTGTAAAGCCATAGCACATATGTTTTTCCAGCAGCAGACTATGATCGATAATGTCAAAAGCCGCACTGAAGTCTAACAAAACAGCCCCCACAATCTTTTTATCATCCATTTCTCTCAGCCAATCATCAGTCATTTGTGTAAGTGCTGTGCTTGTTGAATGTCCTTCCCTACAAGAATACTGAAAGTCTGTTGTCAATTTGTTTAATGTAAAATTGCATTGTATCTGGTCAAACACAATTTTTCCCAAAACTTTACTAAGGGTTGGTAACAGGCTGATTGGTCGGCTATTTGAGCCAGTAAAGGGGGCTTTACTATTCTTAGGTGGCGGAATTACTTTTGCTTCCCTCCAGGCCTGAGGACACACACTTTCTAGTAGTCTTAAATTAAAGATATGGCAAAAAATGGTGGCAATATCGTTTGCTACTATCCTCAGTAATTTTCTATCTAAGTTGTCAGACCCCGATGGCTTGTCATTGTTTTTCACCATTTCTACACTCACTTTAAGGAATTCAAAATGTTTAGTAATTTAGTCAGATATACTTGGATGTGTAGTGTCAGCGTTTGTTGCTGGCATGTCATGCCTAAATTGGCTAATCTTGCCAATACAATTGTTTTTTAAAGTAATTGGTACGATCAGTGGGTTTTGTGATGAATGAGCCATCTGAATCAATGAATGATGGAGCTGAGTTTTCCTTTTTGCCCAAAATTTCATTTAAGATGCTGCGAAGCTTTTTACTGTCATTCTTTATATCATTTGTCTTTGTGTAAGAATATTAGAAGATAAATACACACAACGCAGAATACTAGAGGTCAAGAGGACTAGTGGTCAAGAGGACTAGTGTGTCAAGGCGTCAGTGTAATGCGGTAGGCGAAGTCAGGCGCAGGACACAGAACTAATCAAAAACGTACTTTACTCGTAGGTAAAAGTAAGAACAAAACCTCCACACAGGGAGGGAATAAACCCGCACACTAACGACAACCAAAACATGAACAAACACGCACAACACACAGTGTGAGACAGAGGGTTAAATAGGTAAGACATAACTACATGATGGGAAACAGGTGTGACCAATGAAGACAAAACAAGTCGAACATAGATACTGTACATGGATCGGTAGTAGCTAGTACTCCGGTGAAGACGAATGCCGAAGCCTGCCCGAGCAAGGAGGAGGGGCAGCCTCGGCTGAATCCGTGACAGTACCCCCCCCTTGACGCGCGGCCCCAGCCGGGGACGGCCAGGAGGACGCGGAGCAGGGCGAGTCGGATGACTACGGTGGAAATCCCTCAACATGGAGGGATCGAGGATGTCCCTCCTAGGGACCCAGCACCGTTCCTCCGGACCGTACCCCTCCCACTCCACGAGATACTGCAGGCCCCCCACCCGACGCATCGAATCCAGGATGGAACGGACCAAGGACGCCGGTGCCCCTTCGATGTCTAGTGGGGGCGGAGGAACCTCCTGTACCTCAGACTCCTGGAGGGGACCAGCTACTACCGGCCTGAGGAGAGACACATGGAACGAGGGGTTAATACGGTAATTAAGAGGAAGCTGTAACCTATAACAAACCTCATTCAATCTCCTCAGGACTTTAAATGGCCCCACAAACCGCCGACCCAGCTTCCGGCAGGGCAGGCGAAGGGGCAGGTTTCGGGTCGAGAGCCAGAACCGGTCCCCCGGTGCATACACCGGGGCCTCAATGCGGTGGCGATTGGTGCTCGCATTTTGTCGCCTGATTGCCCGCTCCAGGTGTACATGAGCAGCGGTCCAGGTCTCTTCCGAGCGCCGAAACCACTCATCCACCGCAGGAGCCTCGATCTGGCTCTGATGCCAAGGTGCCAGGACCGGCTGATAACCTAACACACACTGGAAAGGAATAAGGTTAGTAGAGGAGTGGCGGAGTGAGTTTTGGGCCATCTCTGCCCAGGGGATGAAACCTACCCACATCCTGGTTAACTCTCTCCACCTGCTCATTACTCTCGGGGTGAAAACCTGAGGTAAGGCTGATCGAGACCCCCAGATGTTCCATGAACGCCCTCCAGACCCTTGAGGTGAACTGGGGACGCCGATCCGACACAATATCCTCAGGTACCCCGTAGTGTCGGAAGACGTGTGTAAACAGGGCCTCAGCAGTTTGTACGTCTGTAGGGAGACCAGGCATAGGAATGAGACGGCAGGACTTGGAAAACCGATCCACAATGACCAGGATCATGGTGTTTCCTTGTGAAGGGGAAGGTCTGTCACAAAATCCACCGATAGGTGGGACCACGGCCATTGTGGATGGGTAGGGGTTGTAATTTCCCTCTGGGCAAGTGTCTAGGTGCCTTACACTGGGCGCACACCGAGCAGGAGGAAACATAAAACCTCACGTCCTTGGCTGAAGTGGGCCACCAGTACTTCCCACTAAGACAGTGCACTGTCCGACCGATGCCAGGATGACCAGAGGAGGGTGACGTGTGAGCCCAATAGATCAATTGATCACAAACCTCGAGTGGCACGTACATCCGACCCTCTGGACACTGGGGGGGAGTGGGCTCAGTACGTAACGCCCGCTCGATGCTCAACCTCCCATACCACCAGACACGACGCCGGAAGTATGGGAGTGGGCTCAATGGACCTCTCCCCTGTGTCATACAGTCGGGACAGGGCATCTGCCTTAGCATTCTGGGAACCTGGTCTGTAAGTGAGAGTAAACACAAAACGAGTGAATAACATGGCCCACCTTGCCTGGCGAGGGTTCAACCTCCTCGCCGCCCAGATGTACTCCAGACTACGATGGTCAGTCAAAATGAGAAAAGGGTGTTTAGCCCCCTCAAGCCAATGCCTCCACACTTTCAGAGCTTTAACCACAGCTAACAGCTCCCGGTCCCCCACATCATAGTTGCGCTCCGCCGGACTGAGCTTCTTAGAAAAGAAAGCACAGGGGCGGAGTTTTGGTGGCGTACCCGAGCGCTGAGACAGTACAGCTCCAATCCCAGCCTCGGACGCATCCACCTCAACCTGGAATGCCAAGGAAGGTTCCGGATGAGCCAGCACCGGAGCCGAGGTAAACAGGTCCTTCAGATGACCAAAAGCCCTGTCCGCCTCGGCTGACCACTATAGACGCACCGGTCCTCCCTTTAGCAAGAAGGTAATGGGAGCCGCTACCTGACCAAAGCCCCGGATAAACCTCCGGTAGTAGTTGGCAAAACCCAAGAATCGCTGCTCCTCCTTCACCGTGGTTGGAGTTGGCCAATTACGCACGGCCGAAATGCGGTCAATCTCCATCTCCACACCTGACGCGGACAGGCGGTGCCCTAGGAAGGAGATGGACTCTTGGAAGAACAGACATTTCTCCGCCTTCACATACAGGTCATGCTCCAACAGTCGAACAAGCACCTTGCGCACCAGGGACACATGCTCGGCCCGTGTAGCGGAGTATGTGAGAATGTCATCAATATACACCACTACACCCTGTCCGTGCAGGTCCCTGAAAATCTCATCAACAAAAGATTTGAAGACTGATGGAGCATTCATCAATCCGTATGGCATGACGAGGTACTCATAGTGCCCAGGGTGGTACTAAATGCTGTCTTCCACTCATCTCCCTCCCGGATACGCACCAGGTTGTACGCGCTCCTGAGATCCAATTTCGTGAAGAAGTGCGCCCCGTGCAATGACTCCGTCATACTCACAATCAGAGGTAGTGGATAGCTGTATTTTACTGTGATCTGATTAAGACCACGGTAGTCAATGCACGGGCGTAAGCCACCATCCTTCTTCTTCACAAAAAATAAACTCGATGACACAGGGGAAGTGGAAGGTCGAATGTATCCTTGCCTCAGAGATTCGGTGACATATGTTTCCATAGCCGCCGTCTCTTCCTGTGACAGAGGATACACGTGACTCCGGGGGAGCCCAGCGCCTACCTGGAGGTTTATCGCACAATCCCCCTGTCGATGGGGTGGTAATTGAGTTACCTTCTTTTTACAGAAGGCGAGAGCCAAATCGGCATATTCAGGCGGAATGTGCATGGTGGGAACCTGGTTTGGACTTTCCACCGTAGTTGCCCCTACGGAAACACCTACACACCTCTCCGAGCACTGACTTGACCATCCCTTGAGGGCCCTCTGTTGCCATGAAATAGTAGGGTCATGAGAGGTTAACCAGGGAAGCCCCAACACCACTGGAAATGCAGGAGAATCAATCAGATATAGACTAATTGTTTCCTCATGCCCCTCCTGCGTCTTCATCCAGAGTGGCGCTGTGACCTCCCTAATCAGACTTGACCCTAAAGGGCGACTATCTAGGGCATGTATAGGGAAGGGCACATCAACTGGCACAATAGGAATCCCTAACCTACGGGTAAACTGATGATCAATAAAGTTCCCAGCTGCACCTGAATCTACTAGAGCCTTATGCTGGGAATGAGAAGAAAACTTGGGAAATACAACATCTATACACATATGCGCAACAGGGAGCTCTGGGTGAGTTGGGTGCCTACTCACCTGAAATGATCCACCAGTGCTCTGCCTACTGCCTCGACTCCCAGAAGACCCTCCCCAGCACCGACCAGCAGTGTGTCCTCTGCAGCCACAGTGTGTGCAGGGGACGGCCCCTCTACCGGTCTCCCTCATAGCAGCACCTCCGAGCTCCATAGGGGTAGGGTCGGAGGTGCTGGGGGATGAAATGGACAGCCCCTGATCAGGACGTCCACGGGTGGCCAACAGGTTATCCAGTCGGATTGACATATCCACCAGTTGGTCCAGGTTTAGGTTGGTGTCCCTGCAGGCCAGTTCCCGACGAACGTCCTCCCTTAAGCTGCAACGTTAGTGGTCGATGAGGGCCCTCTCATTCCATCCTGCGCTGGCAGCCAGAGTCCGAAAGTCCAGTGCAAACTCCTGCGCGCTCCTCTTCCCCTGTCTGAGGTGGAATAGACGCTCACCCACCGCTCTCCCCTCTGGTGGATGATCGAATACCGCCCTAAAGCGACGGGTAAACTCTGCATAGCTTACAGTTGCGGCGTCTATTCCTCCCCACTCGGCATTGGCCCACTCAAGCGCTTTACCGGACAGACAGGAGATGAGGGCGGACATGCTCTCGTATCCCGAGGGATCCGGGTGGATGGTTGCCAGGTATAGCTCTACCTGGAGCAGAAAACCCTGACACCCGGCAGCTGTACCGTCATATGCCCTCGGGAGCGAGAGCCGAATCCCACTGGACCCAGATGGTGAAGAGGTGGACAGCGGTGTTGGTGGTGGTGTAATTGGAGGAGGTATAGGGATACCGCCTCTCTCCCATCATTCCATGGTATTAACCACCCGTTCCATAGCGGTGCCGAGAGCCTGGATCATGGCCGCTTGTTGTTGGACGCGTTCCTCCATCGATCCGGCTGGCATTGCTGTACCTGCTGACTCCATGTTATGGTGTGTGTTTCTGTCAAGGTGTCAGTGTAATGCGGTAGGCGAAGTCAGGCGCAGGACACAGAGCTAATCAAAAAACATACTTTACTCGTAGGTAAAAGTAAGAACAAAACCTCCACGCAGGGAGGGAATAAACCCGCACACTAACGACAACCAAAACATGAACAAACACGCACAACACACAGTGTGAGACAGAGGGTTAAATAGGGAAGACATAACTACATGATGGGAAACAGGTGTGACCAATGAAGACAAAACAAGTCGAACATAGATACATGGATCGGTAGTAGCTAGTACCCCGGTGACGATGAACGCCGAAGCCTGCCCGAGCAAGGAGGAGGGGCAGCCTCGGCTGAATCCGTGACATAGTGGTCAATAGAGGACTAGAAGTCAAGAGGGAATTAAATATCAATGGAAATAGATGTTTTTCAGTTCAAAACCTGTTTAGAATCTTTGTAGGGGTTCCAACCAGGGATTCATACAGTAGGTCCAAATGGTCTATACATTGAGCCTGAAACAGGATACTTGGGGGTTTGGCCTGTAGCCCAATTTTATTGCAAGGAATTCTAATTGGTCAGCCACATGATAGGCTTGAGGCTATAAACTACATCCTGTCTCTTTGTTCAGTGGATAAACATTAAGAACAGGGAAGAATTAACATCTACCATCTACTTCTTAGCATAACCACTATAATTGGTTCACTTTGAATACACATTTTTTCTCCCCCTGATTTGGTTTGGGGTCTGTGTTATTGAAGAATAACATCAACTGCTAACATTTGTTTCATAGTATCGTTTCTTCTTTTTATTCAGTTTAGTCACATGATTTCTCAATTTGCAGTATGTTTGCCAATCGGTTGTGCTGCCAGACTTATTTGCCATACCTTTTGCATCATCCCTCTCAACCATACAATTTTTCAATTCCTCATCAATCCAAAGGGATTGAACAGTTTTTACAGTCATTTTCTTAATGGGTGCATGCCTATTAGTAACTGGAATAAGCAATTTCATAAATGTGTCAAGTGCAGCATCTGGTTGCTCCTCATTACACACCACAGACCAGCAAATATTATTTACATCATCAATATAAGTCTCACAACAAAACAAGCGCTCATTGTGCAAACGTATTCATGTTTTCAATAAACATTTGGAGACTAAATATAAATGTTTACATGCTGTCAACAGCCTAAGCCAACCTTGTCTGTTCTATATCGTGGAGCTCCGCCCCATAGGGGAGCTCTGCTCCTAGTGGTTTACCCTCTGCCCTAAGGCAGAAACAGCCTGAAGCAAATTTATGCACACACCTGCAGCCAATGGGTGCCCCTATAAGAAGGGACCCATTCCCTCAATCTGCCTCCCTTTATCTTCAGCGACTGGACTAGACTGAAGAAGCCAAGAAGAGAAGAAGAAGACTCAGGAAGAAACCGCCGTCGATGATCCAGCCATCGACGTCTTCTAAATGAGCACACCAGGAGATTTTCCACCCCCAAAAGCCCTTTTCAGGGCTCTGTGCCGATGTACTTCCATGGCACCTACGGACCCCCACGACATATGTTTCGTTTGTTTGGGGCCGCAGCATGCCAAGGAAGGGCTCGGCAATCCCCCTAACTGCGCCTCCTGCGCCCTCCTTCCTATGAAGGAGAGGAAGCAGCGTTGGGCGTTCTTTAGGGAGGATATCCCCCTAGAAGATGTATTGTCTCTTCTCGCCTCTGCTTCAGAGGCGTCGTCGGACAGTGCTGGCTCAGGGGATGATAAGGAGGGAGACGCAGAGATGGATGTTCCAGTGGAACAATCCAACCCTCTGGCGCCAACCTTCAAGACCCCCTTCCCTAGCGGGAGTACAAGGTCTGAAGGCTCCTTAGGCGATGACGACACAGGCTCTGTTAGGTCAGAAGCCCTGTCCTTCGCAACGGCTTCTCTGCGTTCGGACTTTCCCGAACTCATTGAGAAAGCCGCCACTCGGCTAGAGATAGCGCTACCCCCAGATCCCCCCCCCTGTGGAGGTCGACCTGATGAAGGGCGGCCCATACTCAAAACCAAGGAAGGCAGCTGAGCCGATGGCTCCGGCTATGCCTTCCCTTGGCAAGTATGTCGAGGGCTCATGGGACACACCCCTGGCGGCGCGTTCGCCGGCCAAGGTGTACATCCCATTTACCAGAGTGGCTGGACGTGAGTGGGCGGCTAAGGGAATCCCTAGGCTCGAGAGCGCCATGGCGGCGTATCTAGTGCCGGGTTCGAGTCCCTGGGCGGCCTCCAAGAAAGCCACCTTACCAGCACAGAAGGACAGACTCACAGCGCAGCTGGCTGAGAAGTCCTTTACGCTAGGAGCCCAAGCTGTGTCAGCGGCTAACAACATCGCCCTCCTCGCGGCCTCCCTATCCCGTCTAACAACGGGTAGGTCAGAGTTGACCAGCGACGAGATCGAAGAGGCGTCCAGAATTTCTGGCGCTATTCTTCATTTGACACAGGCGTCAGCGATATGCGCAGGCAGGTCCATGGCCACCTCGGTGGTCATGGAACGTCACCTCTGGCTGTCGATGACAGCCATGAAGGAGACGGACAGGGCCTCGCTACTGAACGCTCCCGTCTCCAGCGAGGGCCTCTTTGGGGTCGCCGTGAAAGAGGCAACAGAGCGATTTGGTAAGCTAGACGAGGAGAAGAAGCACCTGGCCAAACACCTGCCATTGGCAGGCAAGTTTAGCAGGGCCTCAACCAAACCGTCAACCTCCAACGCCCCCAGTAGAGCTACGGGGAGGCGACGGGCCAGGCGACAGGCGCCTACCACCGACAACAGGCGAGCGGGCTCGGCCCCTCCGGCAACGACGGTGGTGGCGACGGTTCCGCCGGCAAGGGAGGTCGTCATGAAACCGTCCTGGCAACACCAGAAGGTCAGCCAGAAGAGACGGCACCAATGACGAGACGAGGGGGAGAGGACGGATGACGGCTCGGCGCAAGGCGCGACAGAGCCCACTGTTCCCCCCCACCCTACTGTTCAGGGCTTGGAGGGAAATGTTGATTGTTGTTGTGTGAATAAAGAGCTGGTTCTCACTGACATTGTCACAAAAGGACCTGTCTTCCATGACACATTACAGAGTACTTCACGTCCTATAAATTTCTCTCACCATCCTGAGTGTAGTTCAACCCACCAAGGGTGCGTAGTTGAACACACTCAGGAGAGGAAAGAGAAAAAGGTAGCAAGGCGTAGCCTTAGCTCACCTGATAAAGATTTTTTACTGCAGACTCCTAGGAGCTCTGTAGTAAAGGTCTCACACAGCAGGCAGCCGTCTATGTCCAAATATGACATGAAGACGCAGCCGCTAACTGGGAATGACGCCTGGCTTCAGGTTAATACCTCAGCCAGTGCAGCTCAAAACCGTGCTGCGTTCACGGAGGGCCGGATTACTAGAGTTACGGATGTAACTGACGTATCAAGGCCTCCGATTCCCTCAGAACGAGCTGATGTTTCCTCTCCCTTTCGAGGGGGGCCCGCCTTGGGCTATTCCACCAACCCAGTGCTGGGGAATAGCGGCGGCGAGGGCCATAGAGGAATACAGGTCCTTCCTACTGGACGCACCACAGCTTCGTGCGCGCCCGCTTTCTCTGCATTGCTGGCAGTGGCAACGAAGCTGTACCCTCTCACGCTGGCTAGAACAGACGTTGCAGAAGGGTTATGCCCTCCAATTCCATCGAACCCCACCCCCGTTCAAGGGAGTGGTGGAGACGGTGATGAAAACGCCGGACAAAGTAGCCGCTCTGATGTCAGAGATTACGGAACTTTTGGCGAAGGAGGCGGTCACAGTAGTTCCCCGGGAGCAAAGGAACAAAGGGCTGTATTCGCCTTATTTCCTAGTGCCCAAAAAGACGGGGGGAGTGAGGCCGCTTTTGGATTTACGCACTCTCAACGAGAGCATAACCAAATGACCCTTCCGAATGCTGACGACAAAACGTCTACTGGAATGTGTCCAGAAAGGAGACTTTTGTACAAGCATAGACCTAAAGGACGCGTACTTCCATGTGCCGATACAATCGCGTCACAGGAAGTTTCTGCGGTTCGCCTTTCAAGGGGTGGCGTACGAGTTCACGAGGATGCCATTCGGGTACGCCCTGGCACCTCGAACGTTTTCCAAATGTGTAGAGGCAGCATTGGAGCCACTACGGCGTCAAGGGATAAGGCTATTAGCCTACCTAGACGACCTACTGGTTCTCGCCCCGTCAGCAGAGCTGGCGTTCACTCACACAACACAGACAGTGATTCACCTCACACGTCTGGGGTTCGCTGTGAATTGGAAAAAGAGCGCACCCTGGCCCAGTCATCAGATTGTCTACCTGGGGCTACAGCTAGACACTGTTATGATGAGGGCTCGAATTTCGGACCCTCGAAGGGTAGCATTGATGCTAGCCCTGAGGAAGTGCCGTCCAAATCACACAGTAACGGCGCTATCGATCATGTCACTTTTGGGTCTCATGTCATCAGCCCACTCTGTGGTCCCGCTGGGACTTCTGCACATGCGCAGAATACAGCGATGGTTCGCCCAACTAAGACTAGACCCAGTGCGTCAACGTCATCGGTTGGTGGTGGTTCCTCTCTCGCTAAGAGCAGACCTGGACTATTGGAGGAACTTGAGCGTTCTCACGCACGGAGTCCCGATGGGCAAGGTGTCATCCTACATTCCAGTATTCACAGATGCCTCTCTGACTGGATGGGGAGGGACATGTCAGTCTCAAGCGATAGGAGGTGTATGGCCTCAATCAGGTCGTCACATAAACCTCTTGGAGTTGGAAACGGTTCGACTGGTTTTGACCCACTTCGCGCCTACCCTTCGGGGTCGCGATGTGTTGGTCTGGTCAGACAACCGGACCACAGTGGCTCACATAAATCGCCAGGGAGGGGTCAGGTCTCCTGCCCTCCACCGGGCGGCAGAGGAATTGTGGCTGTGGGCTCACAAGCACCTTCGCTCGTTGAGAGCAGCACACATTCCGGGCTACTTGAACGTAGGAGCAGACCTCATGTCAAGAGGGGGTCCTCGAGACGACGAGTGGTGTCTGCATCCGGACATTGTTCTCCGAATTTGGGAACAGTTCGGGAGAGCCGAGGTGGATCTGTTCGCGTCACGCGTGAACGCGCAATGTCCCCTATGGTTCTCTCTGAGGGAACAGGACGAGCCACCACTGGGAAGAGACGCATTCGCGCACTACCCGTGGCCGAAAGTTCTCCTGTATGCATTCCCTCCGCTGTCTTGCATTCTCCCACTGCTAGCCAGGGTGAGGTCAGAGGAGCTGTCAGTGATACTGATAGCGCCCGATCGCCCGGGGGCTCCGTGGTTTGCGGAGATGAGTCAGATGTTGATTGCGCCACCTTGGCCAATTCCACATCGACGAGACGCGTTGACTCAGGCGGGAGGCTCGATAGGGCAGTGGGCCATAATCGGCCAACCACTGAAGGCTTGGCTCCTGAATGGGACAGGCTGAGGCGCGTGGGTTATCTGATGCAGTGATCAGAACCATACAGGGTGTACGAGCCGGTTCCACTTCTAGGATGTATACCAGCAGATGGAACGTTTTCTCACGATGGTGTGACACACAGGGTGTAGACCCCATGAACTGTCAGGTGGAGAGTGTGCTCTCTTTCCTGCAGTTTATGTTTGATAAGCAGAAATCGCCCTCCACCATTCGGGTGTTTGCAGCGGCAATTTCAGCTGGTCATGAGGGGTTTGACGGCAAGAACTGTCACGGTTTCGGCCGAGGCTGCTCCTCCTCCTGGTTCGGGCAGGCTTCGGCGGTCGTCGTCCCCGGAGTACTAGCTGCCACCGATCTATGCTTCATGTTCGTTTGGTTTTGTCTGGATGTTGTACACCTGTGTCTTGTTAGTCCTCGTTAGTGTCCTATTTAGTTCTCGTTGTGTGTGCTTGTCGTTGTGTGTGAATGCGCTTCTGTTTCGTGTTTGGAGCTACTTTTTCCCTCCAGTGTTTTGGAGAGGTTATGTTGCACATGTTTGTGCGCCGTTTGTTTTGTCACCTGTGTGCGCCGTGTATTCGCCTTCGGGCTTATTGTGCTTCCGTCTTTGATATATATTGCACTAAAGCCTTTGGACTGAGCCTCTGCGTCCTGCGCATGATTCATACACCACACCCACCTTCAGCACGCCTTGACAGAATCACACACCATAATGGAATCAGCAGGATCGGCAGTGACGCCTGTGTCGCTCGAGGAGCATCTCCGTGGGCAAGAGGGCCAGATAAGACAACTGGAGACCGCTCTACAGGAGGTAATCAACACCTTGCACCGATGGGAGGCCAGCAGGGTACCCACACCTCCACCTACCCTGTCCACCCCATCGGTCGGTCCACCAGTCCCAGGTTCGGAACCCAGGGGGATTCGGCTCTCGCTCCCGAGGGCGTATGACGGAACAGCTGCCGGGTGTCAGGGGTTCCTCCTGCAGGTGGAGCTCTACCTGGCCACTGTACACCCGGTGCCCTCGGGATACGAGAGCGTTTCCGCCCTCATCTCCTGTCTCACGGGCAAGGCGTTGGAGTGGGCTAACGCTGAGTGGAGGAAAATGGACGCCAACACCATCACCTACGCCGAGTTCTCCCGCCGCTTCAAGGCCGTGTTCGACCATCCACCTGAGGGCAAAGCGGCGGGGGAGCGTCTAGTTCATTTGAGACAGGGGAGGAGGAGCGCTCAGGTGTTCGCTCTAGAGTACAGGACTCTAGCGGCGGATGCAGGGTGGAGTGAACGGGCTCTCATTGACCATTTTCGATGTAGCCTACGAGAGGACGTTCAACGTGAGTTGGCCTGCAGGGATACCCATCTTACCTTCGACCAGTTGGTCGATATGTCCATCCATCTGGACACCCTGCTGGCCACCCGTGGACGTCCCGAGGGGAGTCCGTCCATTTCGCCCTCCGGCACCTCCGAGCCGAGCCCTATGGAGCTCGGGGGTCCCGGCGCTAGAGAACGGAGGAGGAGGAGCCCGAAGGGGCCTGTCTCCTGCACCAAGTGCGGTCGTGGAGGGCACACTGCGGCCAGGTGCTGGGGAGGGTTCTCCGGGGGAGAAGACAACAGGCCACGCACTGGGGGGGCCTCCCAGGTGAGTAGACGTCCCACTTACCCAGAGCTTTCTGTTGCGCACTTTTGTATACCTGTTTGTTTTGGTCTGCTCAGTGCGAGGGGCGATGTCTGGGTGTTTCCGTGGGGGCGACTTCGGTGGAAAGTCCAGACCAAGTGCCCGCACTGCACATTCCGCCTGAATATGGGGATTTAGCTCTTGTGTTTAGCAAAACTAGGGCGACGCAGTTGCCTCCTCATAGACAGGGGGATTGCGCGATTGATCTCCAGGCAGGAGCAGCGCTCCCACGGAGCCATGTGTATCCTTTGTCTCAAGAGGAGAGAAAAGCTATGGAGACTTACATAGCCAAATCTTTGAGACAGGGATACATTCGGCCCTCCACTTCTCCCGCCTCCTCGAGCTTCTTTTTTGTGAAAAAGAAAGATGGAGGGTTGCGCCCGTGCATTGATTACCGTGGTCTGAATCAGATTACTGTGAAATACAGTTATCCACTCCCTCTGATTGCGACCATGACGGAGTCATTGCATGGAGCGCGGTTTTTCACAAAACTGGATCTCAGGAGCGCGTATAACTTGGTGCGCATTAGGGAGGGTGACGAATGGAAGACAGCTTTTAGTACCACGTCAGGTCATTTCGAATATCTCGTCATGCCATATGGGTTGATGAATGCTCCATCAGTCTTCCAATCCTTCGTAGATGACATTTTCCGGGATATGCAGGGACAAGGGGTGGTCGTGTACATTGATGACATTCTGGTGTACTCGTCTACCCGAGCCGAGCATATAACCCTGGTACGTCGTGTATTGAGGAGGCTGTTGGAGCACGACCTATATGTCAAGGCAGAGAAATGTCTGTTTTTCCAGGAGTCGGTCTCCTTTTTGGGTTATCGGTTGTCCGCGTCAGGGGTGAGAATGGAGGTGGATCGTGTGTCCGCTGTGCGTAATTGGCAAACCCCAACTACTGTAAAAGAGGTGCAGCAGTTTTTGGGCTTTGCGAATTACTACCGGAGGTTTATCAGGGGTTTTGGACAGGTGGCAGCTCCCATCACGTCCCTTCTGAAGGGGGGTCCGGTGCGCCTGCAGTGGTCAGCCGAGGCGGACAGGGCCTTTAGGAGACTGAAGGACCTGTTTACGTCGGCTCCGGTGCTGGCGCATCCAGATCCCGCATTACCCTTTCAGGTCGAGGTAGACGCGTCTGAGGCTGGTATAGGGGCCGTTCTCTCTCAACGGTCCGGCACGCCACCTAAACTCCGCCCCTGTGCTTTTTACTCAAAGAAGCTCAGCTCGGCGGAGCGTAACTATGACGTTGGGGACAGGGAGCTGTTAGCTGTAGTTCAAGCCCTTAAGGTGTGGAGGCATTGGCTTGAGGGGGCTCAACACCCTTTCCTCATTTTGACTGACCATCGGAACCTGGAGTACATCCGGGCAGCGAGGAGACTGAATCCTCGCCAGGCTCGATGGAGTATGTTTCTCACCAGGTTCGTATTTAAAATCACGTACATCCCTGGGTCCCAGAATGGTAAGGCGGATGCGCTGTCCCGGCGGTATGACACGGAGGAGAGGTCCGTTGAGCCCACTCCCATACTACCGGAGTCTTGCCTTGTGGCACCGGTGATGTGGGAAGTCGATGCCGAAATCGAGCGAGCGTTGCGTACCGACCCCAGCCCTCCACAGTGTCCTGAGGGTCGGAAGTACGTTCCGCTCGAGATTCGGGATCGACTCATTTACTGGGCTCACACGTCACCCTCCTCTGGACATCCGGGTATCGGCCGGACGGTGCATTGCCTTAGCACTAAATACTGGTGGCCCACTTTGGCTAGGGATGTGAGGGTTTATGTCTCCTCCTGCTCGGTGTGTGCCCAGTGTAAGGCGCCCCGACATCTGCCCAGGGGTAAGTTACAACCCCTGCCCGTTCCACAACGACCATGGTCCCACCTCTCGGTGGATTTTGTGACAGACCTTCCCCTCTCTCAGGGGAATACCACCATCCTGGTCGTTGTGGATCGGTTCTCTAAGGCCTGTCGTCTTCTCCCTATGTCGGGTCTTCCTACTGCCCTACAGACCGCTGAGGCCCTATTTACCCACGTCTTCCGGCATTACGGGGTACCCGAGGATATAGTGTCTGATCGAGGCCCCCAGTTTACCTCTCGTGTTTGGAGAGCGTTCATGGAGCGTTTGGGGGTCTCGGTTAGCCTTACCTCAGGGTACCACCCGGAGAGTAACGGGCAGGTAGAACGTGTCAACCAGGATGTGGGTAGGTTTCTGAGGTCGTATTGCCAGGACCGGCCGGAGGAGTGGGCACGGTACATTCCCTGGGCCGAGATGGCCCAGAACTCTCTCCGCCACTCCTCTACTAACCTAACCCCCTTCCAATGTGTGTTAGGTTACCAGCCGGTTCTGGCACCTTGGCAGCAGAGCCAGATCGAGGCCCCTGCGGTGGATGATTGGATGAGGCGCTCGGAAGAGACGTGGAACGCTGCCCACGTCCACCTGCAGCGGGCCGTCCTTCGTCACAAGGCGAGCGCCGATCTCCACCGCAGTGAGGGGCCGGTGTACGCACCCGGAGATCGAGTCTGGCTCTCTACCAGGAACCTACCCCTCCGCCTGCCCTGCCGGAAGCTGGGTCGGCGGTTTGTGGGGCCCTTTAAAGTCCTGAGAAGATTGAACGAGGTGTGTTATAGGTTACATCTACCTGTTGAGTATAAGAATATTAACCCCTCGTTCCATGTGTCTCTTCTCAGGCCGGTGGTAGCTGGTCCACTCCAGGACAATGAGATAGGGGAGACTCCTCCGCCCCCACTGGACATCGAGGGGGCTCAGGCGTACACCGTTCGGTCCATCTTGGACTCTAGACGCCGGATGGGGGGTCTCCAGTATCTCGTGGAGTGGGAGGGGTACGGCCCGGAGGAGCGGTGCTGGGTGCCGCGGAGGGACATCCTAGACCCATCTCTCCTGTCGGAGTTCCACCGGGACCATCCCGCGCGCCCTGCTCCGCGTCCTCCTGGTCGTCCCCGAGGCCGGGGTCGGCGCACGGCTGGAGCCGCGCGTCAAGGGGGGGGTACTGTCACGGTTTCGGCCGAGGGTGCTCCTCCTCCTGGTTCGGGCAGGCTTCGGCGGTCGTCGTCCCCGGAGTACTAGCTGCCACCGATCTATGTTTCATGTTCGTTTGGTTTTGTCTGGATGTTGTACACCTGTGTCTTGTTAGTCCTCGTTAGTGTCCTATTTAGTTCTCGTTGTGTGTGCTTGTCGTTGTGTGTGATTGCGCTTCTGTTTCGTGTTTGGAGCTACCTTTTCCCTCCAGTGTTTTGGAGAGGTTATGTTGCACATGTTTGTGCGCCGTTTGTTTTGTCGCCTGTGTGCGCCGTGTATTCGCCTTCAGGCTTATTGTGTTTCCGTCTTTGATATATATTGCACTAAAGCCTTTGGACTGAGCCTCTGCGTCCTGCGCATGATTCATACACCACACCCACCTTCAGCACGCCTTGACAAGAACGTGTTCAGCCACCCATTAGTGAAACGTTTCTTATTGGGAACGCGGCGGCTTAGGCCAATGCCTAGAGCTACGCTGCCCCAGTGGGATTTGGCCTTGGTTCTCGAAGCGCTATGTAAGTCGCCGTTCGAGCCATTGAATCAAATACCCCTCAAGATGTTGTCTATCAAGACGGCACTGTTGCTCGCCTTGACTACCGCTAAGCGTGTCAGTGATTTGTGTGCCCTGTCGACGAGACCCGACTGCCTTGCCATTAATGGCGATCTGAGCAGAGCGGTGTTATGTCCTAACCCGGCGTTTGTGCCGAAGGTTATTAATAGTGCATATAGATCACAGACCGTGGAGTTGTGGGCTTTTTCTCCCCCTCCTCATGGGGAGAGGAGTGAGGAAAAGCTTCATTGTCTGTGCCCAGTGCGCGCTTTGGCGTGTTACGTTGAGCGCACAGCAGCGGTTAGGTCATCGCCTCAGCTGTTTGTGTGTCACGGTGCGGCTGCATTAGGTAGACCACTTTCAAAACAGCGATTGTCTCATTGGCTTTGTGAAGGTATTGAGACAGCGTACGAGGCGGCGGGGCGACAACCGCCTCAGGGTATCAGAGCTCACTCCACTCGTGGAGTGGCAGCTTCTACTGCCCTCTTCAGAGGAACAGAGGTAGGGGATATTTGTAGAGCAGCGTCATGGTCGACGCCGTCTCCATTTATCCGTTTCTATCTGTTAGATATGTCTTCTAACTCTTTGGCTCGATCTGTACTCAGCGTGGCTGAAGGAAGATCTTGAGCAAGATAGAGAGGGAAAGTAGGACTGTGACATGGGTGTCAATCAGGTCCGCTTTGGTGAGGAAGATATATTCTGTTCTATCTATTAGATATGCCTTCCAATTCTTGGCTCGATCTGTACTCAGCATGGCTGAAAGGAGATTTTGAGCAAGAAAGAGAGGAAAATGTTCATCGGGTCCGCTTTTGTTAGAAGGACATATTATGGACAGACATGCTTTCTAACTCTTTGGGCTCAGTCTGTATTCAGCAATGCTGAAAGGTGATTTTGAGCCAGGAGGAGAGGATAAAGCAGGACTATGGGCAGGTTCCAATTAGGTCCGCTTTGGTTAGGAAAACATGTTGGTTGATAGATAGGCTTTCTAACTCTCGGGCTCGATTGTACTCAGCATAGCTGAAGGGGAATCTTGAGCTGGAGGAGAGAGAAGCAGGACGATGGACACAGGTCTCTATCAGGTCCGCTTTGGATGGAAAGTATATCTTGTGGCATGTCTCTTGACTGACAGGGTCAGTATAGTAGAGACATGTATTGAATTGACAGAATGTGAGGTCATCTATCTGATGGTTCAGTTTAGTATGACTTATGTTTTGTTCCTGCCTACTAATCTCTGGGTTCCATTGAGTGAGTGAGGTGGTCTTCTGGGCACATAATGTAGAGTGACACTTGGTGTCATTCCATTAGTGGTTGGTAGTGTTGTCACAGGATATTGAGGCACATCTATCTGCTAGTACAGATTAGTGTAGCTTCTATGCTGATGATCTGCCCACTAGTCATTGGCATTGCCATTGGACTAGAAGGGGCGGGTCTTTAACCGATGACGCGGTATATTGTGACGCCCGGAGGGGTTTTTAGTTGCAGTACTGCGGGAATTGGTTGCGGCCATTGCTAGGCTTGACCTTTTCATTTTTTAATGGGAAGTGTTAGGCTCGGCAGGGAGTACATTTTGGAGCGCTACGCTCCGCCTTAAACCACTAGGAGCAGAGCTCCCCTATGGGGCGGAGCTCCACGATATAGAACGATTAGTTACCGGAGTGTAACTCCAGTTCTATGAGTGGAGCGGAGCCCCATAGGACTTAAGGCCCTGCCGACCCTCTCTAGTCTCGCTGAAGATAATGTCTCGGGAGGCAGATTGAGGGAATGGGTCCCTTCTTATAGGGGCACCTGTGCTCCCATTGGCTGCAGGTGTGTGCATAAATTTGCTTCAGGCTGTTTCTGCCTTAGGGCAGAGGGTAAACCACTAGGAGCAGAGCTCCCCTATGGGGCTCCGCTCCACTCATAGAACTGGAGTTACACTCCGGTAACTAATCGTTTTACCCCCTAGTTGCACACGCGTCAGTTTTGTTGCTAAACAACTCACCCTATAACAACTGTGCCAAAATAATTAATGACCGGGTCGTGTCTGTAGCAACATGACCAAAATAACTAACAAACCGATATAGTACCAGTGAAAAGTTTGGACAAACTTACACATTCAAGGGTTTTTCTTTATTTGTACTATTTCTACATTGTAGAATAATAGTGAAGACATCAAAAATATGAAATAACACATATGGAATCATGTAGTAACCAAGAAAGTGTTAAACAAATCAAAATATATTTTATATTTAAGATTCTTCAAAGTAGCCACCCTTTGCCTTGATGACAGCTTTGCACACTCTTGGCATTCTCTCAACCAGCTTCATGAGGTAGTCACCTGGAATGCATTTCAATTAACAGATGTAAAAGTAAATTTGTGGAATTTCTTTCCTTCTTAATGCGTTTGAGCCAATCAGTTGTGTTGTGACAAGGTAGGGGTGTTATACAGAAGATAGCCCAATTTGGTAAAAGACCATGTCCATATTATGCTCAAATAAGCAAAGAGAAACGACAGTCCATCATTACTTTGAAAGTTTCTTCAAGTGCAGTCGCAAAAACCATCAAGCGCTATGATGAAACTGTCTCTCATGAGGACCGCCACAGGAAAGGAAGACCCAGAGTTACCTCTGCTGCAGAGGATAAGTTCATTAGAGTTAACTGCACCTCAGATTGCAGCCCAAATAAATGCTTGACAGAGTTCATCGCTGCAATGCCACAACAGGCTCAGGAGAGGCAAAGGTCGAGTCATTCGTCCTCCGAAACATGACCCACCAAACCGCGCTCCTTAACACCTGCCCGCTTAACCCGGAAGATCAACGACACCAATGTGTCGGAGGAAATATCGTTCAACTGACGACCGAAGTCAGCCTGCAGGCGCCCGGCCCGCCAAAAGGAGTCGCTAGAGTGCGATGAGCCAAGTAAACCACCCCCACGGCTAAACCCTCATCTAACCCGGACGACGCTGGGCCATTTGTGCACCGCCCTATGGGACTCCCGGTCACGGCCGGTTGTGACACAGCCTGGGATCAAACCCGGGTCTGTGGTGACGCATCAAGTACTGCGATGCAGTGCCTTAGACCGCTGTGCCACTCATGAGGCCCCAAACAACCCGATTTTTGTTATTTTGGTGGAAGAATTGAATTGTATGAATTTACTTATCAAAATATTGTTTTAATGAAAATATGTAATTCATTGTTATTTTAACATATTGGTAACCATTTTATAAAATGAAGGCAGGTTAGGCAGTCACATTTACCTGCACATTTAAATAATTATATAGTAAGACCTTTATACAGTTGGTCTAGTGTCTGTAGCTTAAACTGTTAAAGAGCTGTTAAAGAGGTATTATCAGACCTTCCGGGAGAAAACCCTGGAAATGTATACAAAAAACTATGTTAAGTGAAGTATTAGCGTTTGTCTGAAAAATACAGGAAATTAAAAAAAATTATTGACCTATGCACTAACAAGGCATTCCAGCAAGGCTTTTCAGAAAATGGCGCCGGAAGAGAAGGCTCCTAACCAATTGTGCTATTTTGTGTGTTTCTTCGCGTTGTTCGTAACTTATTTTATACATAATGTTTCTGCCACCGTCTCTTATGACCGAAAAGAGCTTCTGGATATCAGAACAGCGATTACTCACCTCGACTGGACAAAGATTTTTTCTTTAACGAGTCGGACGCAAAGGAATTACTGCAGATACCGGACCAGGCCCAAATCCCCGTCATTCGCATGAAGAAAAGATGCCGATACAGAGGACGCAGGTCCGGGTGTCTTGTGAGAATTTGTCGGTGAGTGGGTAACCCACCTCTACCATCCGTCCTATTGGCCAACATGCAATGATTGGAACATAAACTGGATGAGCTCCGTTCAAGACTATCCTACCAACGGTAAATTAAAAACTGTAATATCTTATGTTTCACCGAGTTGTGGCTGAACAACGACATGGATAATATACAGTTGGCTGGGTTTTCCATGGATGGGCAAGACAGAACAGCTGCCTCCGGTAAGGGGTGGCGGTCTGTGTCTATTTGTCAATAACAGTTGGTGTGTGAAATCTAATATTAAGGAAGTCTCAAGCTTTTGCTCACCTGAGGTAGAGTATCTCATTATCAGATGTAGACCACACTATTTACCAAGAAAAAAACTCTAGACCACCTTTACTCCACACACAGAAACGTGTACAAAGCTCTCCCTCGCCCTCCATTTTGCAAATCTGACCACAATTCTATCCTCCTGATTGCTGCTTACAAGCAAAAACTAAAGCCGTGACTCGCTCAATATGAAAGTGGTCAGATGACGCAGATGCTAAGCTACAGGACTGTTATGCTAGCACAGATTCATCCGATGGTATTGAGGAGTATACCACATCAGACACCAGCTTCCTCAATAAGTGCATCGATGACGTCGTCCCCACAGTGACCGTATGTACATACCCCAAACAGAAGCCATGGATTACAGGCAACATCCACACTGTGCTAAAGGGTAAAACTGCTGCTTTCAAGGAGTGGGACTCTAACCCAAGGAGTGGGACTCTAACCTGGACGCCTATAAGAAATCCTGTGAACCATCAAAAAGGCAAAGAGTCAATACAGGACTAAAATTGAATCCTACTACACCGGCTCAAACACTCGTCAGATGTGGCAGGGCTTGCAAACTATTACGGACTACAAAGGGAAGCCCAGCCTTGAGCTGCCCAGTGACACAAGCCTACCAGATGAGCTAAATGACGTCTATGTGCGCTTCGAGGCAAGCAACACTGAAGCATGGATGAGAGCACCAGCTGTTCCGTACGACTGTGTGATCACGCTCGCCGTAGCCGATGTGAGTAAGATCTTTAACCAGGTCAACTGTTACGCTATGGTTTAACCCAGCACTCAGAGAAACAAAACACGACTAAGGGAGTGGAAGAAACACAAATTATTTTAATAAAAGTTCAATTTGTCTTAGTCCAAAAACAACTGAAGAAAAGGAACAGAGTGGGCTAGTCGGCTCCGGAGGAAGGAGAGGCTGAGGCAGGCAGGCAGGCAGGCAGGCAGGCAGGCAGGTTGGGAGGTATGTCTGAACTGAAGACAAAACAAACGACAGGTTAAGGAGAGTAAAGAGCCAGGCTGAAGACAAAGACAATTCAACTCTACTGGTGAGCCAAGTTACCGCTCTAGTAAGAACAACGATCTGGCGCCGGTGGAGAGCCATGCCCAGGAATTAGTAGTGCAGGTTGATGAGAGAATAGGATGCAGCTGCGTAGGCAGGAATCACTGGAAACAACCCGCAGCTGCACAGGAGAGGCAGATCCTGAGCACGCCCCCCGATCCACTCCAGACACACCCACATAATGGGGACAGACACACATACAGATACAACAGACAAAGAGGGGACAAAACAAGGAGGAAGGGAAACAGAAAAGGGAGAGACAAGCTGCCCACATAACAGTACCCCCCCCCCCTCAATGGTCGCCACCTGGCGACCCACCAGGCCTGTCAGGGTTGTCGTGATGGAAGTCCGTGATCAGCTGAGGATCCAACACAAAACGCTTAGGGACCCAAGACCTCTCCTCTGGTCCATAACCTTCCCAATCGACTAGGTATTGGAGACCCCTACCCCGCCTCCGAGAGTCCAGGAGCCTACTGACGGTGTAGGCCGGATGGTCGTCAATGAGGCGAACAGGTGGAGGTGGATCTGCCGGCGGACACAAAAGGCTGGAGGACACAGGTTTCAGTTGGGAGACGTGGAAAGTAGGGTGTATCTTCATGGCTGAAGGCAACTTCAAACGAACCGCAGCGGGGTTAACGATGGACTCCACCACAAACGGACCCAGGTACCGAGGAGACAGATTGCGTGATTTGGTACGAAGAGGTACGTTCTTAGATGACAGCCAAACTTCTTGACCAGGATGAAACACAGGTGCGGGAGTCCTGCTCCTATCCGCTGTCGTCTTGTTCCTGTCGGTGGTCCGAAGCAACGCTTCCCGAGCATCGCTCCACACTCTCTGGCAGCGGCGGAGGTTCACCTGAACCGAAGGAACAGCCAATTCCTTCTCCTGAGCAGGAAACAGAGGGGGTTGATAACCCATGGTTACTTCGAAGGGTGAAAGGCCGGTGGCAGAGGTGGTGAGGGAGTTGTGGGCGTACTCTATCCAAGGCAGATGTTTGGCCCAGGATGATGGATGTTGAGCAGCCACACAACGAAGGGTTGCTTCGAGGTTTTGATTGGCTCTTTCTGTTTGACCGTTGGTCTGGGGATGAAACCCTGAGGACAGACTAACGGAAGCACCCAAAGCAGAACAGAAAACCTTCCAAACACGGGAAGTAAACTGTGGGCCTCTATCAGATACGATGTCCACAGGTATTCCATGGGGACGGAATACATGTTGGACTAGGAGGTCCGCTGTCTCACTGGCAGACGGTAATTTTGGTAATGCTATATAGTGAACAGATTTAGAGAATCTGTCCACAATGGTAAGTATAGTATCATTACCTTCAGACTTGGGTAGGCCGGTGACAAAATCCATGGCTATGTGGGACCAGGGACGGCTGGGAACTGGGAGGGGTAGCAGCAGCCCCGAAGGGGACTGATGGGAGGCTTTGCCCCGAGCACAGGTTGAACAGGCTGCCACAAAAGCCCGAACGTCAGTTTCCATTGAAGGCCACCAAAAATGTCTCCTAAGCAGCGTCAACGTGCGTCTCATCCCAGGGTGACCAGCAAAACGGGAGGTGTGAATCCACTGCAACACCTGAGACCGGACCGTCTCGGGAACAAAGAGTAGGTTGGGAGGTCCATCACCCGGTCCCGGGTCCGTGGCAAGTGCAGTCTTCACAAGAGAATCGATCTCCCACTGTACTGCCGCCACGACGCATGAGGAAGGTAGGACTGCCTCAGGCTCGCTGGTCTCCGAAGGGTCAGCAAACTGGCGGGACAAAGCATCTGGTTTAACATTTCTTGACCCCGGTCTGTATGTAAGAATAAAGTTAAACCTACTAAAAAACAGGGCCCATCTGGCTTGGCGTGAGTTGAGTCTCTTAGTGGCTTGGATGTAAGCCAAGTTTTTGTGGTCTGTCCAGACCACAAACGGCAGTTCAGCTCCATCCAGCCAGTGCCGCCATTCTTCCAGTGCTAGCTTGACCGCCAGCAGTTCCCGGTTTCCAACATCGTAATTCCGTTCTGTGGGTGACAATTTCTTGGAGAAAAAAGCACAGGGGTGAAGCTTTTGGTCAGTGGGGGAGCGCTGGGAGAGGACTGCTCACACACCTGAGTCAGACGCGTCCACCTCCACAATAAACTGCAGAGAGGTATTGGGGTGTATCAACACGGGGGAGGTGGAAAACAGTTCCTTCAAAACCCCTACCGCCTGCTCCGCCTCAGGGGACCACAGAAAAGGGACTTTTGGGGATGTGAGTCTAGTAAGGGGTGCCACCACTTTACTAAAACCCTTAATGAATCTACGGTAGAAGTTAGCAAAGCCCAAAAATCGTTGAAGTTGCTTACGGGTGGTGGGTGTGGGCCATTCCGTCACTGCCCGGATCTTCTCGGGGTCTTCCTTCACCTGCCCGCTCTCAATGATGAAACCGTTGAAGGACTTGATGGACGTGTGACTCATGCTCCTCGGGTGACTTGGAAAAAACAAGAATATCATCCAGGTATACAAAGACAAAACGGTTCAAAAAATCCCTAAGAACATCGTTCACCATGGCTTGGAATACAGCAGGGGCGTTTGAGAGCCCAAAGGGCATGACCAAATACTCAAAATGCCCCAGAGGAGTGTTGAAAGCGGTTTTCCACTCATCTCCCTTTCGGATTCTGACAAGGTGATAAGCGTTCCTGAGGTCGAGCTTGGAGAAAACTGTGGCGCCATGCAGAGGTTCAAAAGCTGAGTTGATGAGTGGAAGGGGATACTTGTTTTTAACAGTTATGTTGTTTAAACCCCTGAAATCAATACAGGGGTGTAACGACTTGTCTTTCTTTTCAACGAAAAAGAAACCTGCACCCAAAGGAGACGACGAGGGACGGATTATGCCCGAGGCCAGATAATCACCAATATACTGCTCCATTGCCTCTCTTTCCGGTCGGGACAGATTGTGTAAGCGACTAGAGGGCAAGGGAGCACCAGGAAGCAGTTCAATAGGGCAATCATAAGGCCTATGTGGTGGTAGAGACAGAGCCTTGTCCTTACTGAAAACCTCCGCTAAGTCATGGTATTCTTTGGGGACAGATGACAGATCGAGAGGAGCTGAGGGATGAGTTGGGTTACACTTAGTGGGGGGAACCGCTGACCTAAGGCACTCTGAATGGCAGTTAGTGCTCCAACTGAGAATGGTGTGACGTGTCAAATCAATTTGTGGGTTGTGAAGAGCCAACCAGGGGAAGCCAAGGATTAGGGAGGTAGCTGAGCCAGACATAACTCTTAACTGAATGCTTTCACAATGATTTCCAGAAATCACTAGGGAAACGGGGGTGGTTTGATGAGTTATCTCCACGAGGAGGCGCCCATCAAGGGCAGTGACCCGAATGGGGGTAGGTAGTGGCTCCATGGGGATACGAGCTTGTGTAACGAACTGGTGGCTAATAAAGTTGTCTTCTGCACCTGAGTCTATGAGAGCTGAGAGTGGCAGGGAATGACTCTGGAAACGTAAGGTTACAGGTACTTGTAATCGGGGAATGATGGGTTCAGGATCTAACTCTGGGCTCGCAAGTAGACCCACCGTTACGAGCAAGCCTTGTCTTTTGGTCGCTTAGGGCATGTAGCCAGAATGTGTGTGGCGTCTCCACAGTACAGGCACTCACCCGCCTGGAGGCGCCGTTGCCGCTCTGCTGGAGGTAGTCGAGCTCGACCCACTTGCATTGGTTCCTCCTCTGTGCTCGGGATGGGATCAGGAACAAGAAGCTGCCGGCACTCAGAGAAACAAAACACGACTAAGGGAGTGGAAGAAACAAAAATTATTTTAATAAAAGTTCAATTTGTCTTAGTCCAAAAACAACTGAAGAAAAGGAACAGAGTGGGCTAGTCGGCTCCGGAGGAAGGAGAGGCTGAGGCAGGCAGGCAGGCAGGCAGGCAGGCAGGCAGGCAGGCAGGCAGGCAGGTATGTCTGAACTGAAGACAAAACAAACGACAGGTTAAGGAGAGTAAAGAGCCAGGCTGAAGACAAAGACAATTCAACTCTACTGGTGAGCCAAGTTACCGCTCTAGTAAGAACAACGATCTGGCGCCGGTGGAGAGCCATGCCCAGGAATTAGTAGTGCAGGTTGATGAGAGAATAGGATGCAGCTGCGTAGGCAGGAATCACTGGAAACAACCCGCAGCTGCACAGGAGAGGCAGATCCTGAGCACGCCCCCCGATCCACTCCAGACACACCCACATAATGGGGACAGACACACATACAGATACAACAGACAAAGAGGGGACAAAACAAGGAGGAAGGGAAACAGGAAAGGGAGAGACAAGCTGCCCACATAACAGTCAACATTCACAAGGCCGCAGGGCCAGAGAGATTACAAGGACATGTACTCCGAACATGCGCTGACCAACTGGCAAGTGTCTTCACTGACATTTTCAACTTGTCCCTGGCCGAGTCTGTAATACCTACATGTTTCAAGAAGACCACCATAGTCCCTGCACCCAAGAACACCAAGGTAATCTGCCTAAATGACTACCGACCCGTAGTACTCACATCTGAAGCCATGAAGTGCTTTGAAAGTCTGGTCATGGCTCAGCTCACATCAAAACCATCATCCCAGAAACCCTAGACCCACTCCGATTTGCATACCGTCCCAACAGATCCACAGACGACGCAATCTCCATTGCACTCCACACTGCCCTTTCCCACCTGGACAAAAGGAACACCTACATGAGAATGCTGTTCATTGACTACAGCTCAGTGTTCAACATCATAGTGCCCTCAAATTTCATCACTAAGCTAAGGACCCTGGGACTAAACACCTCCCTCTGCAACTGGATCCTGGATTTCCTGACGGCTGCCCCCTTAAGGGTAGGCAACAACACATATGCCACGCTGATCCTCAACATGGGGACCCCTCAGGGGTGCGTGCTTAGTCCCCTCCTGTACTCCCTGTTCACCCATGACTGCATGGCCAAGCACGACTCCAACACCATCATTAAGTTTGCTGACTACACAACGGTGGTAGGCCTGATCAATGACAACGATGAGACATCCTATAGGAAGGAGGTCAGAGACCTGGCAGTGTGGTGCCAGGACAACAACCTTTCCCTCAACGTGATCTAGACAAAGGAGATGATCGTGGACTACAGGAAAAGGTGTCCCTAATGATGGTTGCCAGGTGTGTATAATGATTGGTTGCCAGGACCAGTGGTTAGTAGACCGGCGACAACGAGCGCCGGAGCGGGGGAGCGGGAGTAGACATGACACATGGGTCCGCAGATCCTCAAAAACTTCTACAGCTGCACCATCGAGAGCATTCTGACTGGTTGCATCACCGCCTGGAATGGCAACTGCTCGGCCTCCGACTGCAAGGCACTACAGAGAGTAGTGCATATGGCCCAGAACATCACTGGGGCCAAGCTTCCTGCCATCCAGGACCTCTATACCAGGCGGTGTCAGAGGAAGGCCCTAAAAATTGCAGAAGACTGCAGCCACCCTAGTCATAGACTGTTCTCTCTGCTGCTGCATGGCAAGCGGTACCGGAGCACCAAGTCTAGGTCCAAAAGGCTTCTTAACAGCTTCTACCCCCAAGCCATAAGACTGCAGAACAGTTAATCAAATGGCTACCTGGACTATTTGCATTGCCCCCCCCCCCAGCTAATCTCTGTTTATTATCTATGCATAGTCACTTTACCCCTACCTACATGTACATATAACTTTAATTACCTCGACTAACCTGTACCCCCGCACATTGACTCGGTACCGGTACCCCCTGTATATAGCCTCGTTATTATTATTTTATTGTTACGCTTTTATTGTTTTACTTTAGTTTATTTAGTAAATATTTGGATCATTTGTGAGAAGGAGGCAGTGATACTTTCTTTAAAGTCTCACTGCCTCCTTCTCACAAATGATCCCCAAAATATAAAAATTAAATAAAGTTGGTTCAACACAGTGGCGGGTCATTTTGACCCTAGGACAACGGGAGGGTTAAAACTGCATTGTTGGTTAAGGGCTTGTAAGTAAGCATTTCACGGTAAGGTCTATACCTGTTGTATTCGGCGAATGTGACAAATGACATTTGATTTGAGTACTTTAGCTTTATTGATCTATTGTACTTCAACAACAGATGAACTCACATTGGATGGGTTGATTAGGATTCAAACCTCTCAAACAGCCTAATACATACTCTTAGAGTAGGTTTACCCAATTAATGTACTTGGTAATGTAAATGTGTTTTTTCAGGTAAGACACACATGCAATCTACCATCTGGGAATCTGTTCAATGTTCCTAATCTTGATATATACCCATTGGTTCTTGAAGGGGCAATCAGCAGTTCCAACAACAACAAAGCTGTTACCCCGCCACTGTTAAAAAGCTGAAGAATGGGGGGTTGAGAAATGTAACCGCTCTCAAATTCATCGATAGAGCTATGGATACAAAATGAAAATTGTAAAAATATTCAGAGACTAAACAGTGTTTGTTTAAAATTACATTGTTTAGAATGAATAGAACAAGCATATATTTTGGGCTCTGATGGTGTATGACAATTGGACTAAGCTCATGAGGCATTTATTATAGAAGTTATATTATTCAAGAATCAAAGCAGTCACAGATTGACCCTTTAAATACTGTAATTTATAAATGTCTCAAGAGCATAGCTCAACTATCTTACCCTAACATAACCCCAAATATAAGGTTGCATTACTCCATTGTTTATAACAGGAACATAAACCATGTATAGCTTCAACATATGTTCCAAAGCTGTCAACTACCTTGTCCATTCCCATCTGAGTAGGTTTTTGTATTAGGCTAGGTCAAATGTAAGGTTAAGCAGTGGTTTTGCGGACAGAGATTACACCTAGTTCTGGACTAGAATGAATTTTGGCTGGAGATTTTCCATTGACCTTGTTTTTTAGTCCAGGACTAGGCTCAATCTGTGACTGGGAAAACCTCCCCATAATGTTTAAATGAGTGGAATGGGATGATGTTGTCGTGACGTGACTTTCATTATTGTGATGTCTATTATTTATCGAATAATTACCTACTATGTTTAATTGTTACTAGATTAAATTAATCATGTAACAATTTACTCATTAGGAATTTGGGGCACCACGGGAAAAGTTGTTTAACGAGTTACCGTTTCCCTAATTAACTCTAAAGATATCTAGATATCTCTTATAATTTATCAGTCATTTATTAATAATTTACCTCATATCAGTCTCATTCTAAAAGTCGTAGGCTCTTTAAGTCTGCACGAACCCGGGTCTTACTGATCATTCTGTGCCACACAAATTGATTTAATTATGTATTTACTAACTAATTAAAAATGATAACACAAGATACAAACACGTACACGGTATAGGTAGGGATTAGAAACTTAATACAATGAAAACGGGTCCCTAGCGGACTAACACAATATGACACTTGTTACAAAAGATGCGAGCTAAAGGGAGAAAAAGAGAGAAAACACTTGGATACACATGGACCTATGATCACAGTAATCCTTTGCCCCGAACTTCCGCCCATTTGGGAAGAAAAGCAATGCATGTATTTACGTGTTGGAGGTCTTCGTCGTGTATCTCTGTTTGACCCAGGCCTTCATAGGAAGGGGTCGATTGGGCCTTCTCTTTAAGATGGCCTATTAGATGTAAGGCTCAGGTTGTCCACAAGAGGTCACAATGTCCTTCTTCTTAGTTGTCTGTTTACTTTCACTCGTTCTGGAAGTGGTCTTCTGAGGACGGCTGATCAGCCATGTCGATGATCCCCTGTGGGGTGATGAGAGCAGTGTAGTAGACGATGGTTTGAAGAAAGTAACAGGATGGTCCCACTTAAATTCACCTTCTTAGATACAGTATTTAGAACAGCTACTCAGCCGTAACATTGATTGTTAGTGGAGGCAACTTTGTCGTCTTCACCTTGTGTTGATTTTCAGGTTGGGACCAATATGGACAAAAGCTGCAGCTTGAGGTCCGTCTAGTCTGATCTGATCATTCTTATCTCAGTCTTTTATGCACTCTGGTAAAGAGGGGCGTTTCCGTCATACTGACATGCTCTCTGAGCTTCCTCGGGCGTGGCTAGTTACGAGGCAAAAGTATTATTATCACTATGATTTTGTTTGAAAGTTAAAATCACATTCCTATCTTCACGAAAACATTGTCTTCCTCCTTGATATTTTCTATACAACGTAAAGGATGTAAACCTGATATACACAGTGTGAAAGCTCTTCAAGTCACAATGTATTGTTATAACGCCTTTATAAAATGTTTAATGACATCACAAAATATACATTATTTTTTCAATATTCAATTTCTCATCATTCCCAACGTTTGGATGTTGAAATATATTGTCCCAATGTTCATTGTTGGATGTTGAAGTTTTTGGGCGGCATAAGTCTCTGAAACAAAGGACATTCCTTTCACCATACTAGGATGCCAGAGACAGATTCTCCTATCTCTAATTTATGGCAGCATTAAGGTGTCAAGACTGGCACAGCCCCCCCCCCCCCCCCCCCCCCCCTAATGTCATATCTAGGGTGATCCTACTTGAAGGTGGGTAGTTAAGGCACTCTCTGAAATGGCACCCTGAATGACAAAGCTTCCATGGGTGGCACTACAGGGCTGACCTAGCGAACTCTGGGGAAGAAGCTGGGGATGCTGATGGGATTTTGAAATCGGGATTGCTTCCATCCCACAGGTGATCCTAGCATAAGACCTCATTAGGTCTTCCATTACGCGTGTGCGCCTGTGTACATAGTAGGTGCACACGCCAAGGGCAATAAGACCAAGGATCATGGTAACAGTCAGGATACTGTCTGGCACCGTCCAAGAGCGGACGAAATACCAATCTTTTGGCTTATAGCCAATCGGGTCAACTAAAAGTGCCTCATTCAGTAAGCTAAGATCAACAGTCATCGGTCCCTCATACTGAATTTGGTTTTGAATAGCTGGTGGTAACTCAAGGGAACGTTTAGCAAAAACGTCAGACATTTCAATATTTGTGTCTATCCTGTCGTCAGGAAGTTGGTATAGGCTAGGTCGTCTATGTGGATAATCGCACCCTCTGGTACCTTAACAAAAATTGTCTGATTGGGGAGGTTCAGTTGGGTGGTTGAGTCATGGCATTCGTAAGTCAAAGTGAAGGCCGTGAATGGGGTGTTAATCAGCCATTGATTTCCTACCACTTCCACTTGCGTGGTGGTGACTCCACCAACTGTTTGGCTCTACAGCGTTCTTCGCTGGTGATAGACTTAAGGCCACAAAGGCGTTCAGTGTTATCCCTGATGAAGGGTTTGCTAGGACTCAAGTAGTGGACGTCTTTGGTTAGAGTACACATTAACAGGTTAGGGGTGAGATAGAAATCTGGATTGTGTTCCTGATAAGCTACGGCTGGAGGTGTGATGATTTTCACGAGTGTTGTCGCGTCAAAATCCTACGTTTAGAACTGTTTTCAACCTATAGATATTCTCCAGTTCAACAACCGGCAGCATCAGTAAAAATCCCACTTCATCTCGATTAACATCAATGTGTATTGGAATAGCAGACCCCAGAATATAGGCCAGGTGTGACTGTAATGGCTTTATCATGGTTGTGGTAGCTGAGGTCAATATGTTGTGCACCATTGAGAGGGGTACTAGATATGAGGGGATTATATTCATGGCCAAGTGGTCCATAGAAGAGCTAACTTAAGAGAGAAAATCCTCCAACAACAATCAAACCAATTGGACATGGGCATAGTCATGGTTCATGACCTCTACTAGCTTGCCTACCGACAGGAGGGTTTTGTTGAGGAGAGTAGCATGTGTGTTTACCACCAGAATAGTGTCCTGGAGAGACCTTCCCACATGCTGCAACCTGAGTACCTGTGATTGCATCTGTTGCTGGATAAGTGGCATCTCTTCAGTAATCTCCCTAACATTTATTTTGACCGTGGCTAGACTGACTGCATTGACGGCAGTGGTACCTAGAGCAAGTAGTGACCCTACGGCTGCACCTATTGAGAGTAGCGCCCCAATGAATTATTTTTCTCGCCTGGGCTCTGCTAGTTCTGACTGGGTGACTGTGAACTTTTGGAGTTGGGCCAACATTTGGGCAGTGTCTAGCTGAGCGTGCTTAACTGCCTGGGTGGTTCAGTCCCGGCCCAACTCATATGTGCCGCAGGGGAAATACGTTGTCGGTACACATTCTCTGCATCTAGGCGGACGTACACCCTCTGCCTGTGTACTCTGCAGTTGGTTATAAGGAGTCCTGGATCATCACGGAGAACGATTCCCGTAGGGGGTCCACTCGTGAGTACATCTGCTCGATTGGCTTTGACCAGGGCGCAGAGTGTCAGGATCATCCAAAGGAACTAGTATCAGCTGAGGATACTTAAGAATTTTGTTAGTACCTCTGATTGGCTAAGTTTCTATCTATTCGGGGCTGGCTTGCACCCCTTCTATTCCCATGGGGGGAGTGTACAACTTGATTTGGTTCCTGTGGACCCACTTGAACGTGATGTTCTGTCGACCTTTGCTGATTCTGATTTGATAAGCAACTGGGCCAACCCAGTCGATCTGGATCGAGCTCCAAGGGTAAGACATACCCTTGCACTGCAAGGGTGCTCTGTGAAGTGGCTTGGAGGGTTGAAACTGGCAGCAAACTAGACACCCCCTCACGTATTGTGCCACGTCTTGTTCCATGTGAGGCCAGTGGGCCACCTGTCGCAATGTTTCACATGTAGCCTTGACCCCCCTATGGCCCCAACATGGCTTGTCGTGGGCATGAGCTATCATTATCCCCCTCTGTGTTTTAGGAACCACCCACCTTTGTGTGGCGTCAGTTTCTGAAACATAAACCAGTAGGTAATCTACAAGTGTGAGGTGCTGTTTAGTTGAGTACAGCGAACGCAACTCGTTTGAGCCTGCCAAAGCCAGCTCGGACACTGGGTGATTGATAGGATCAGACAAGAAAGCCATGAAAGTGGCGAGGGACTCATCTTGGTGTTGCATCGCTACCAGGTCACCATTCAAGAATGAATGAGTTAGCAACACATTATGTTCGTGCGAAGATGATTCCCGCAGTGATACATGGCTACGTGTTACTGCAGACACCATGGGCGCCGCCGTGAATTGCACCAGATTTCGCCATGCTGTCAGCATGGTCGATGCCAAGTTTGTCACGACCAGGTGATTTGGAGTGTCCCTTGACTTTTTTCCAATACACCTGTATGTCATGTTTGGTTATGAGGTCAACGCAAGCTAGAATGAGCTCTTTGTTTTTCACTTCTTTGCCACTTGAAGTAGTCATGTGCTTTTGTTTCCAAAACGGCAACTGGCATTGTTTGAGTCGGTGCAGATTGCCAGTTCTGACAAGTCGTGTTTTACCGCAGTTTGCAGTGTGATAAGTACACCAGCTACTTCTGCGAACTGGCTGGTCTTGTTGCCTAGCTGAAATTGAAGCAGTTTGCATGGAATGTCATTGTGCCATACCAATCCCACACCAGCTTGCAAGTGGTCTAGCTGATGGTAAGAACAGCCATCTATAAATTCCATCGGCATGCCAAGACACACGTTGTCTTCGAAGTAGTGATGGTTCGATGGCAACGGCAGAGCTACGTCACATGGGGCTGGTGCGAAGTCGGTTTAATCTTCACCGCAGCGTTGACACACCACCAAAGTCCCACCCAAAGGCAGGTTTTTCGCTATTGCGTAGTTGACAACCACATCATGGCTTTGCGGCATCATGAGCCAAGCTGCTATCCTGCTGTTGTGTACAGCACCCTCACGGATTCTTTGGCTTTTCAGAAAAGTCACCGGCTGGTGACATGTTTCTATGATCACCTTTTGTCCGCCGACATAAGTGGTAAAGTGCTTGAGTAATTACATACTCCCAAGAAGATGCGTACCTCATGAAGGTTTGCAGGCGTTTTGATGTTGCAGACTGCTTGGATTCTGCTAGATTGTGGCAGGATGCCCTCAGCACCCACCAGAAGTCCAACATAGTTGACCTTGGTCCTGCACCATTGTCCTTTCATGATAGCCAGCTCATGAGAACATCGTCCACATAGATTATCGTTCCCCTGTTGGCTGCATCTGGCATTGCCTTGTGCAGGAAGATGTTGAAGTCTGTGGGGGAGTTTGAATACCCGAACGGGCAACAATTGAACGTGAAGAGCTTGTTCGAGAAAGAGAAAGCCAACTTGTGTTGGTTGCGAGGGTTGACTGTCATGGTCCAGAAACCATTCACCACATTGACAGTGGAGAAGTATTTGGCGTTTGTCACCTTTGGCAACTCTTGGTCGAGCTGTGTCATAGGCTAACGAGACAACGGAACTAGCTTGTTGAGTTGTCTATAGTCAATGGTAAGACGCCATTTACCCGTTGGTTTCAAAACAGGCCACACGGGAGCGCTGTACGTATTGTTACATTCCCTGATTATCTGTTTGGCTAATAGGGAGTCGATAATCTCTTGTACCGCCGAATACGCTGTAAGCGGAATTTTGTACTGTCTCACAAACGTAGGAGCTGCTCTGGGTGGCGTAGGAATACGCACCACATGAATAACCATAACCCCGCAATCCAGCGAGTCTGTCAACCAGATCTCTCTGTGTTTGTTAAATAAGTCCCGCAACTGATGTCTTTCAGTGTCATTGACAAGTGCGTCTGCCTCCGTCAGTAGCTGTAGTACCTGTGCATGGAAACCAGGATATTGTTCAGCAGCATTGTACAGGTCTTCATCAGGTGGTAACGGCTTGTCAATGGTGAGGGAATCATTAGCTGTTATGTCATCCGTGTGTACTTCACGTGCAGAAGAAGATGCGGTATCATCCTCCGTGACGATGGAGTATATCAATAGGTCGTTGTCAGAATCAACATCTAGCCTGAACGTTGATGTGTCGTCCAGTGGCAATACGGGAGTTATTGCGATTGCCTTTGACGGAAAAGTAAGAAGTGTCCCTTCCTCACCACATAGGTCTAGGGAGGAAGGAAGAGGCCCAATCACAGGAACAACAAGTTCAAAATCATGGAATGAGTAATCAATCAATATTCCTAGCTGAGTGTGCCGGGGAATGGAGATATCCGCTCAGATTCTGCCCCAAGAGGTAAGTGGATCTGGCGTTTAGCTCCAACAGCGGGTTACCATTGATAGTTAGCCCCAATTCAAATAATTGCGGCGAGGGTTGGAAGAACGCAGTGGTGCCTTCCATCCGGTAGCCGGGCACCAGGTTCAGTCTTATAAAAACCTCTGTGGTTCTTGCCTGTATCACCACGGCGGACTCAGTTATCACGTTGCAAGCTTCAGGAATAGTCTGCCCAGATGCCATTTGCGCAGGGTCGAAAGACAAGGCATGTTGAGCTGGCTGCGCCAAACACCAAAGAACTTGGTGTATGGTATCGAGTTTAACACCCAATCTTACCAAAATATCCGCTCCCACATAGACTGTATGCGGGAGGTTTGCGACAACCAGTAAGTAGTGAAATACTTCCTTGTTTCCAATGCGGATCGATAGCACACATACCCCTAAAGCGGTGAGTGTTGTCTGGGGATTCGTTCCCAGTGGGAATCTGAACATTTTCGGAACCAGGGGGTGGCAGTTAGCCGCTTTTGAAATGTTGTTGAACATTTCCAAACTGATTGCAGATTTTCCGGACCAGGTTGCCAGTATGGCATCCTCAACCATTGTGCCGTTTAGGCACATGCCGCCTATCAATGGAGGGCAGTATGTATCGGCTGGTGATTCACCCAAGCTACATAGGAAAACCTCATGTTCGGTTTGTTTCCGAGTTGAACTAGTCACCCTGTCATCTGCCACAAATGGTGGACTTATTACCAAGTTCACTAGGGGTATGTCAGTTGATGATGCCGAACCATCGTCGTCGCAACGTATTGCATGTAGTCTTCGATGAAAGTGGTGGTGTCAGCGGAGTTATTGCGATTTGTGACCAGATTTGGTTGGATTTCCAATCCATCAGTGGTACCAAACGGTCTAATAAATCCATCCCAATCAGCATCTGCTCTGTGTCAACGCTAGTCACGTACACAGGGTGGACAAGTGACACGCTTTCGATGTTCAGTTATAGTAGGATATGCTTGGTAAGAGGCGAGGTAGCCTGAGTGAAACCTCAAAATTTAGTGTCGCATATTTCTGTTTTTAACCAACGTTTCGCTGGGTCCACTGCCCTTTTGAGTTCATCCAGCAAAGTTTGAGATATGAGGGAAATAGTCGAACCCGAATCTATCAGTGCATCACAGGTCAAACAGTCCTCTAAGACAGCTTTTAGGTATGACCTGTTTGACCTGTTTTTTCTTGTCATATCGCCAAGAAAGTGGAGTGGTATGGCAGAATGGAGTGGTGAGTTATCTGTGTCGATTTTTAAGACAGATTGCTGTACTTCGTGACCCAGTGGGTCCTCTATCGGATTGGGAGAGGAATCAGCTGTTACAACGCTGTTACATTATTAGATGTTTAAACTTATGTAACATTTTGGGTTTTGAGTCGTTGGAAGCTGCAAAAACGATTTTATTCGGTTTACAGACGTCAATGAATCATCAGTACTGGATCAGTAATGTTGGAGTTTAACGAACTTGCAAAAGCAATTTTAATTGATTAATCAATGTTATTGATTAATCATACCTGTATAGGCTATCTGGGAATAAAACTTTAATTAACCTGATAGCATTGTTGTATCGAGGTTAATATGGAAAAGTTTAAATTCTCCTTTGTTGAACCAAATCAATCTGGATCTTATCCAAATGATCAACCTGAAAAGGTACAGTGGGGAAAAAAGTATTTAGTCAGTCACCAATTGTGCAAGTTCTCCCACTTAAAAAGATGAGAGAGGCCTGCAATTTTCATCATAGGTACACGTCAACTATGACAGACAAAATGAGAAAATAAAATACAGAAAATCACATTGTAGGATTTTTAATGAATTTATTTGCAAATTATGGTGGAAAATAAGTAATTGGTCAATAACAAAAGTTTCTCAATACTTTGTTATATACCCTTTGTTGGCAATGACACAGGTCAAACGATTTCTGTAAGTCTTCACAAGGTTTTCTCACACTGTTGCTGGTATTTTGGCCCATTCCTCCATGCAGATCTCCTCTAGAGCAGTGATGTTTTGGGGATGTCGCTGGGCAACACGGACTTTCAACTCCCTCCAAAGATTTTCTATGGGGTTGAGATCTGGAGACTGGCTAGGCCACTCCAGGACCTTGAAATGCTTCTTACGAAGCCACTCCTTCGTTGCCCGGGCGGTGTGTTTGGGATCATTGTCATGCTGAAAGACCCAGCCACGTTTCATCTTCAATGCCCTTGCTGATGGAAGGAGGTTTTCACTCAAAATCTCACGATACATGGCCCCATTCATTCTTTCCTTTACACGGATCAGTCGTCCTGGTCCCTTTGCAGAAAAACAGCCCCAAAGCATAATGTTTCCACCCCCATGCTTCACAGTAGGTATGGTGTTCTTTGGATGCAACTCAGCATTCTTTGTCCTCCAAACATGACGAGTTGAGCTTTTACCAAAAAGTTCTATTTTGGTTTCATCTGACCATATGACATTCTCCCAATCCTCTTCTGGATCATCCAAATGCACTCTAGCAAACTTCAGACGGGCCTGGACATGTACTGGCTTAAGCAGGGGGACACGTCTGGCACTGCAGGATTTGAGTCCCTGGCGGCGTAGTGTGTTACTGATGGTAGGCTTTGTTACTTTGGTCCCAGCTCTCTGCAGGTCATTCACTAGGTCCCCCTGTGTGGTTCTGGGATTTTTGCTCACCGTTCTTGTGATCATTTTGACCCCACGGGGTGAGATCTTGCGTGGAGCCCCAGATCGAGGGAGATTATCAGTGGTCTTGTTTGTCTTCCATTTCCTAATAATTGCTCTCACAGTTGATTTCTTCAAACCAAGCTGCTTACCTATTGCAGATTCAGTCTTCCCAGCCTGGTGCAGGTCTACAATTTTGTTTCTGGTGTCCTTTGACAGCTCTTTGGTCTTGGCCATAGTGGAGTTTGGAGTGTGACTGTTTGAGGTTGTGGACAGGTGTCTTTTATACTGATAACAAGTTCAAACAGGTGCCATTAATACAGGTAACGAGTGGAGGACAGAGGAGCTTCTTAAATAAGAAGTTACAGGTCTGTGAGAGCCAGAAATCTTGCTTGTTTGTAGGTGACCAAATACTTATTTTCCACCATAATTTGCAAATAAATTCATTAAAAATCCTACAATGTGATTTTCTGGATTTTTTTTCTCAATTTGTCTGTCATAGTTGACGTGTACCTATGATGAAAATGACAGGCCTCTCTCATCTTTTTAAGTGGGAGAACTTGCACAATTGGTGGCTGACTAAATACTTTTTTTCCCCACTGTATGTTCTGCAATTTAACTTACTAAATTGAATGAGACAATGATATCCAATCATTTGAGATTTGCTGGATATCCTATGTGTAACCAGTAGTTCAAATGTGAGTATACATTCACCACCAGGGTACTTTTTCCTAAGGGCTGGAACCACATGGGATTCGGGACTTCCGTCGATACTGGACCAGTACTGTTCGAGTTGGCCCAATGAGTTTGCAAAAGCAAATTGAATGGATTAATCAATGATAATGATCAATCATACCTGTATAGGCTATCTGGGAATTAAACTTTAATTAACCTGAAAAGCGTTGCTGTATCTAGGTTAATGTGGAGAAAGAAAGTTTAAAATGTCTCATTGGTTTGAACAAATAAATTTGGACCTTATCCAAATGACCAACCCTGAAAAAGGTTTGTTTGGCGATTCACCTTCCCGGTTAAATCGAATGAGACAATGATATCCAACCAGTTGAGATTGGATGGATATCATACAGTGTAACCTGTTGTAACAGTGGGTTAAGAGTGTGCCCTCACATGAATTGTTTCAAACACAATTACTGGCGATTCTTCATCACCAGAGGTCGCTGATCGCAGTCCGAGGGGCGGAACGTCCATTGGAACAAAGGAAAAACAAAAATGGCTGCTCTCCCGTCGTTAGCTTAGCATCTAGTGCTAAGCTACCCTACTTGTACCGGGAATCTAATTTCTACGCACACACAGGGTCCCCTTTAACAAGGGAAGGGGTTTATTAATGACGTCTCACATTAACCCTTTCAGTGATTATTTTGCTAGCAATGTTTTACCGGAACACGTGGAAACATAAAATAAATGTTTTTGCCGTTGGTCTTACACATGCTACTGAAGCGCGATAGACAGAGAGATAATACTTTGCTTCAGCCAACAACTATATCTTCTCAAATGTCTTTCATTGACTGGCCCATATGTCCTAGCTCAATAAATTAATACTGACCGAGTCTACTCGCTTCTGAAACGCGAGAGACAGAGATAGTACCACAGTTGGCTCAACTTTCTCTGTTTCTCTTTATAACTGCATTGGCTGGCTCACATGTCCTAGCTTGTAGCATTCAGTAAATCCCCTACACACTGACCTTTCGTCAGATATACAACACCGGAGTCAATCTCTCCCTACTAGTATCTGGATGAAAAGGGACCACACACACGCCGCTCTCAATAACAATCCTGCCTACAGCGCTATTGGTGTACAATGTATCTTGCTACACAATTCCAATAGACTGAATGCAACAGTAAGGCCTAGTTCTATCTTAGACTCCTCGCACGTGACTTTCATTATTGTGATGACTGATTTATCGAATAATTACCTACTATGTTTAATTGTTACTAGATTAAATTAATCATGTAACAATTAACTCATTAGGAATTTGGGGCACCACGGGAAAAGTTGTTTAATGAGTTACCGTTTCCCGAATTAACTCTAAAGAAACCTAGATATCCCTTATCATTTAACAGTCATTTATTAATCATTTACCTCATATCAGTCTCATTCTGAAAGTCGTAGGCTCTTTAAGTCTGAACGAATCCGGGTCTTACTGATCATTCTGTGCCACACAAATTGATTTAATTATTTATTTACTAACTAATTGAAAATCATAATACAAGATACAAACATGTACATGGTATAGGTAGGGATTAGAAACTTAATACAATGAAAATGGGTCCCTAGCGGACCAACACAATATGACACTTGTTACAAAAGATGGCGAGTTAAAGAGAGAGAGAGAGAGAGAGAGAGAGAGAAAACACTTGGATACACATGGACCTATGATCACAGTAATCCTAATATTTGCCCCGAACTGCCGCCCGTTTGGGAAGAAAAGCAATGCATGTATTTGTACAGGGAATGTATGAAAAATTTATGTAAAAAGGAATGTCCTCACTAACTGTAAGTCACTCTGGATAAGAGCGTCTGCTAAATGACTAAAATGTAATGTCATGTATTTACGTGTTGGAGGTCTTCGTTGTGTATCCCTGTTGGACCCAGGCCTTCATCGGATGGCCTTTTAGATGTAAGGCTCAGATTGTCCACAAAAGGTCACAATGTCCTTCTTAGTTGTCTGTTTACTTTCACTCGTTCTGGAAGTGGTCTTCTGAGGACGGCTGATCAGCCGTGTCGATGATCCCCTGTGGGGTGATGAGAGCAGTGTAGTAGACGATGGTTTGAAGAGAGTAACAGGATGGTCCCACTTAAATTCACCTTATTCGATACAGTACTTAGAACAGCTACTCAGCCGTAACATTGATTGTTAGTGGAGGCAACTTTGTCGCCTTCACCTCGTGTTGATATTCAGGGTCAGGACCAATATGGACAAAAGCTGCAGCTTGAGGTCCGTCTAGTCTGATAATTCTTATCTCAGTCTTTTATGCACTCTGGTAAAGAGGGGCGTTTCCGTTATACTGACACGCTGTCTGAGCTCCCTCGGGCGTGGCTAGTTACGAGGCAAAATTATTATTATCACTATGATTTTGTTTGAAAGCTAAAATCACATTCCTATCTTCACGAAAACATTGTCTTCCTCCTTGATATTTTCTACACAACGTAAATGCTCTTCAAGTCACAATGTTTCCGTTATAACGCATTTATACAATGTTTTATGACATCACAAAATATACATTAATTGTTCCATATTCCCTTTCTCATCATTCCCAACATTTGGATGTTGAAATATATTGTCCCAATGTTCATTGTTGGATGTTTAAGTTTTTGGGCGGCAAAAGTCTCTGAAACAAAGGACATTCCTTTCACCATACTAGGATGCCAGAGATAGATTCTGCTATCTCTAATTCATGGCAGTATTAAGGTGTCAAGACCAGCACAGAACCGTCTGGTCTACCGTTGAACTGTGCTTTAGATCAGATCACATAGAGCAGGGCTCTCCAACCCTGTTCCTGGTGAGCTACCCTCCTGTAGGTTTTCGTTTCAACCCCAGTTGTAACTAACCAGATTCAGCTTATCACCAACTAATTATAAGAATCAGGTTCGCTAGCTTCGGGTTGGAGCGAAAACCTACTGGACGGTAGTTCTGCTGGAAAATGGTTGGAGAGCCCTGACATACTTGAAATAGCTTATCTATTTACTACTGTGAAGTGGGTCCAATTAAATGAAAGATGGGACGAATGGTAGCCTATCCTAACTTGTTGTAGGCCTATAGGCTATTTCGTGAGTATCATTTTGTGGGTACGCAATGTTTATAAATGAGGCCCCTGGGGAGCAGGGTAGACCAAGAATCCACAGAACAGAATGGTCTCATAGACTAGATGTAACATAGTAAACAGAAATCCGGGACACTCAAATTAGTATGATACAGTGCCCTCCACAATTATTGGCACCACTGTTTAAGATGTGGTCGAGGACTTCCAAAAATTCTCCTTTTTTTTTAAACAACATAGAACCCAAATGCAAAAAAATAGAAAAATCCAACCTTTTATTTAAGTACATTACTTTGGTGTAAAAAAAAATAATCACACATTTAGAAAAAAAAAAACTTGAAATCATGTGTCCCACAATTATTGGCACCCCTGATGTTAATACTTTGTACAACCCCCTTTTGCCAACAAGACAGCACTTAATCTCCTCCTATAACATTTCACAAGATTGGAGAACACAGAGAGAGGGATCTTTGACCATTCTTCTTTGCACAATCTTTCTAGATCATCCAGTGTCCTGGGTCCTCTCTTATGCACTCTCCTCTTTAGCTCGCCCCAAAGGTTTTCGATTGGGTTGAGGTCTGGGGACTGAGATGGCCATGGGAGGACCTTGAGTTTGTGACTGCTGAACCATTTTTGTGTAGATTTTGTAGAAAGACACAATGACGACCCATCTTCAGCTTTCTGGCAGAGGCCATCAGGTTTTTATTTAAAATGTCCTGGTAGTTCAAAGCGTTCATAATGCCATGCACCCTAACAAGGTTACCAGGGCCTTTGGAAGAGAAACAGGCCCACAGCATCACAGATCCTCCACCATACTTCACGGTGGGCATGAGGTGCTTTTCGGCATACTCATCTTTTGTTTTACGCCAGACCCACTTAGAGTGTTTGTTGCCAAAAAGCTCAATCTTAGTCTCATCTGACCAAAGCACACGATCCCAGTTGAAGTCCCAGTGCCGCTTAGCAAACTCCAGACGTTTACGTTTGTGAGTGTTAGTGAGAAAAGGGTTTTTCCTTGCATGCCTCCCAAACAGCTTGTTGGCATGTAGAGAGCGTCTGATGGTTGTTTTGGAGACTTTGTGACCCCAAGATGCCACTCTTTGATGCAATTCTGTGACAGTGAGCTTGGGACTTTTTTTTACTTCTCTTACCATCCTCCTCACTGTGCGTTGTGGCAAGATAAACTTGGGACCTCTTCCAGCCTTGTTTGTCACTGTTCCAGTTGTTTTAAACTTCTTAATGATTCCTCTGACTGTAGATACGGGCAAGTTAAGGCGAGTGGCTATTTTCTTGTAGCCATTGCCTGACTTATGAAGGTCGACACAAATCTGCCTTACTTGAATGGTGTGTTCTCTTGTCTTTGCCATGTTGACAAATGGGTAAGAGAATTAGGCCTCTGTGTCACGTCATATTTATACCCCAGGGAAACAGGAAGTCATGAATTACTAATTAAAAGTTCCTAGATACCCTGACCAACTTTAGCAACTACAGAAAAATATATTTTTAAAAAAATCTATTAAAATTTTCAGCGGAATTGTTAGGGGTGCCAATAATTGTGGGACACATGATTTCAAGTTTATTTTTTTCTAAATGTGTGATTTTTTTTTTTACCACCAAAGTAATGTACTTAAATAAAAGGTTAGACTTTTCTCTTTTTTTGCATTTGGGTTCTATGTTGTTTAAAAAAAAGGAGAATTTTTGGAAGTCCTCGACCACATCTTAAACAGGGGTGCCAATAATAGTGGAGGGCACTGTATGTTACGTTTGGTATAGTTGCATAGGACAAAAGGTTACTTAAGGCAAAAACGAAAGTATGGTGGTTGGTCGGGGTGGATAGGTAGGTGTATAACGCGGACATCTATCAACCCGAAGGTTGCGTGTTCGAATATCATCATGGAAAACTTTAGCATTTTAGCTAATTAGCAACTAGGCATACCAAGCATGATTTAGCTATTTGATTTTGAATATATCCCAAAAATATATCAAATAATTATTTGATGAAAATGTTTATTTGGCCTTACTGCTATTAGCCCATACAAGTGCTTTGAATAAAATATTCACTACAAAAAAATCTAAAGGAAGTTTGTTCTGAAGTGTCTGTCCTATATTGTAAAATTGATTAAATTGTCCCCCCCCCCCCAATCTACACACAATACCCCATAATGACAAAGCAAAAACTGTTTCTTATACATTTTTGCTATTGTAAAAAATAAGTATTCAACCCTTTACTCAGTACTTTGTTGAAGCACCTTTGGAAGCGATTACAGCCTCGAGTCTTCTTGGGTATGACGCTACAAGCTTGGCACACCTGTATTTGGGGAGTTTCTCCCATTCTTCTCTGCAGATCCTCTCAAGCTCTGTCAGGTTGGATGGGGAGCGTCACTGCACAGCTATTTTCAGGTCTCTCCAGAGACTCCTAAGTTGTCTTGGCTGTGTGCTTAGGGTTGTTGTCCTGTCACACCAGTCTGAGGTTCTGAGCACTCTGGAGCAGGTTTTCATCAAGGAACTCGTTGCACTTTTTTCCGTTCATCTTTCCCTCGACCCTGACTAGTCTCCCAGTCCCTGCCGCTAAAAAACATCTCCACAGCATGATGCTGCCACCACCAAGCTTCACCGTAGGGATGGTGCCAGGTCTCCTCCAGACGTGACGCTTGGCATTCAGGCCAAAGAGTTCAATCTTGGTTTCATCAGACCGGAGAATCTTGTTTCTCATAGTTTGAGAGTCCTTTAGGTTTCTTTTGGCAAACTCTAAGTGGGCTGTCATGTGCCTTTTACTGAGGAGTTGCTTCCGTCTGGCCACTCTACCATAAAGGCCTGATTGGTGGAGTGCTGCAGAGATGGTTGTCCTTCTGGAAGGTTCTTCCATGTGTCAAGTTGCGTCAATTCGAATCTGGTATAGGAACAAAAAGAGGTCAATACACGTCTTCTAAGATAGACTAGTATTTTAATTAATGCAAACACTTGAATGGTAAATATGATGTTCGTATATACGGGCCCCCTGAAACACCACGCAGGGCAGTCAGAGAACTAACTTTTTCAACCCAAGGTTCTTCTTTAATACTCTGACAGAGATAGTTCCTGCTCCAGGCTGGGCCTGTCAGAGTAGAGGCTGGGTGTGGTTTAAACTTACCCAACCTATCGATGGCGCACAGGCTGGTCCCAGCCCCTTGGCGCTTCACTGTTGCCAGGTGTTAGTTGTTTCTGTTGCAGTACACATGTCCTTGAGCGGTTTAACAAAGAGACAGTGTGTGTGTGTGAGTCACAAGTCTATCTCAGCCTACCCCCTAACGGTTCCTCACATTAATCACAGCTTGTTATGTTAAACAATCTATATCAGTACAGCACAAACCTATTATGTTTAATCATTAATGTATTCTTTCTAAGCTAGGCATCACATCTAGTTGTAAGAGAATAGATCCCAACAATCCCCCTTTTCACACCCGCTGGGTGTGAACCCAAAATAAGAATTTTCAGGGAAATTTAGGATTCCCCCTTTTGACACCCACTTCCGTGTCACTCATTAAAATACAATACAAACAAAAATAATCACACTTTTATTAATAGGCTATAATGATAATAAAAAGGCCTTCAGTCCTTCCATCTACACCTAACTTGTACTAGGTTAGCTACCAGCCACCCAGGAACTTCAAACCTTCACATAAGGAAAGACAAACACAATAGTTAAAATGGATTTATAAAACATAAAAACACAAACAGGGAATTTTGATTCCCCCTTTAGACACCCACTAGGGTGTCACTCCACCACCTCACCAATAGCAAACCAAGGGTCATCCTCAGTCAGCTTCATCTCAGTGTCTGCATCTCCTTCTTGAGCCCCTAGGAGGGGCATCATACCAGCCGTATGCACGACATCTGTAACAGACTTTCTCAAACAAGGAATTACACAGGCAGCACAGCACATTAATATTAGAAACACAACTACTAGGGTCAGAAATCCAGTAACCACCAGTGCAGCATACTTACCAAACCACTCCCCCAACCAGGAGAACAGTCCGTTTCCCTCCATTCCAGCCATGCTCTTCATTTCAGCTGATAGTTTATCTAAACCAACTAGGGCTTTAGAGATACTCCCGTCAGGACTGGTATTGTTAGGGATAAACATACAACAATGGCTTACCATTCTATAGACACCACCCCTTTCTGCCTGATCTAGAGCCAACCTCTTTTTACTAAGTCATAAGAGTAAGATGGCGGATAATTGTTCAAAGATCCCTTTTGCTGCATCCCTAGTCTAGCCAATAAATTGTTGTTGGTCGTAATAGAAATAATTAATCCAATCCACAATTTTGTTTGTCACCCACCAAAAGAACGTGGTAGTAAACCCTTCCCCTAATTGTTTCATAGCTCGGTATCCTTCCGATACCCCCCTTGGTATCCCAATCGCATCCATCTAAATAGGGCTATTCTCCTTCTTGTTAAAACTCCTCCTACATCTGTTTAATCCTTGGTTCCTGGTGACTAATTCTAACTAGCCACCCTTTTGGAATTCTCTGCCTTATACTGCCTTTACTGGCACACGCCCACCACACATCGTTTACAGGGGCTGTAAGGTTCAAAATTCTCTCCTGTGCTTCCGAACTTAAGTCCGTCACATTACTACTATCTCTAATTGATAAATGGTGATGTCTTTGTTTCTCTTTACCCCCCATCTGGATGTTCAGTCCCGCCCGGTCTCATATCCCCGTCCCCAAGTGTGTTTAAACACTTGAGTCTAGGAACAATCCGCCGTGGGGGCTGAACACTTGTACCCCACCCGTTGGCTACGTCCCTAACCCTTATTTTGTATCTGACAGTCTGCCCTTCTCTGACTCCCATTTTGTAGGCCACTCGTCCTTGACGGTCAGTATGTCCGGTCGCTTCTCTTCTCTTTTACTTCTTAACAATGGTAAGGGCATAGCACAATTGGTGGTGGATCTTGACATTTCAAGACCATTGCCGAGACTATGATGCAACTCAAGTTATCCATATTCCCAAAAACCGGCAACCCTTTCCTGTCCTCAGTCTTCTGCTTGGTACTACCCCATACTCACACCCTGAGAACACACTACAGTGATGATAGGTCAGGTAGGAGATCTTCGTTAACAGAGGTGATCCCCAGACCCTATTGGTCTGGTTCTTCTCTCTAACTCTGCATGTGTTCAGTGGTGCTTGCATGTGTTCTTACCTTTTTGCAGTGGGTAACGTGGACCCAGGTTGCTCTTTCTGCTATTCTAATGGCAAAGGCAGTGACCAATTTAACCTGATAGGGCCCTTCCCAACAGGCCTGTTTCCAGTCTTTCTTCTTTAGGGACTGGATGCTCACCAGTCACCTGGTTAGATAGAGTGGGTCACCTTCTTCTTTAGTTCACCTGTGGGGCACAAAACCTCTGACATACGGGTGTGGTTAATAAACTATCTTCACACGTGTTCAGCTCTCAATTTCTATTTCTGACTGCATTCCTTTTTTTTTTTTTTTTTTTTTTTTTTTGACCTCTCCTTCGTATATATTTATTATTCAATCCTACCATCTACTATCATCCCCCTTTTGACACATGTTTTGCCCATGTGTCAATATTACCACCTACCTAAACAATCACTTAGTTAATATTGGTAATTTATCATCCAATTGCCATCCCTTATTTTTTATATTTTTTAGACTGTCCCTTGCTTCTTTATTGCTCCTCCCACTTCCTTTGTCTTTTATGGCGGCTAAATTCGACTTTCATTCAAATCAAATCAAATCAAATCAAATCAAATTTTATTGGTCACATGCGCCGAATACAACAGGTGCAGACATTACAGTGAAATGCTTACTTACAGCCCTTAACCAACAGTGCATTTATTTTAAACAAAAAAGTAAGAATAAAACAACAACAAAAAAGTGTTGAGAAAAAAAGAGCAGAAGTAAAAAATAAAGTGACAGTAGGGAGGCTATATATACAATAGAATAAAGTGACAGTAGGGAGGCTATATATACAGGGGGGTACCGTTGCATAGTCAATGTGCGGGGGCACCGGCTAGTTGAGGTAATATGTACATGTGGGTAGAGTTAAAGTGACTATGCATAAATACTTAACAGAGTAGCAGCAGCGTAAAAAGGATGGGGTGGGGGGGCAGTGCAAATAGTCCGGGTAGCCATGATTAGCTGTTCAGGAGTCTTATGGCTTGGGGGTAGAAGCTGTTGAGAAGTCTTTTGGACCTAGACTTGGCACTCCGGTACCGCTTGCCGTGCGGTAGCAGAGAGAACAGTCTATGACTAGGGTGACTGGAGTCTTTGACAATTTTGAGGGCCTTCCTCTGACACCGCCTGGTATAGAGGTCCTGGATGGCAGGGAGCTTTGCCCCAGTGATGTACTGGGCCGTACGCACTACCCTCTGTAGTGCCTTGCGGTCAGAGGCCAAGCAGTTGCCATACCAGGCGGTGATGCAACCAGTCAGGATGCTCTCGATGGTGCAGCTGTAGAATTTTTTGAGGATCTGAGGACCCATGCCAAATCTTTTTAGTCTCCTGAGGGGGAATAGGCTTTGTCGTGCCCTCTTCACGACTGTCTTGGTGTGTTTGGACCATGATAGTTCGTTGGTGATGTGGACACCAAGGAACTTGAAGCTCTCAACCTGTTCCACTACAGCCCCGTCGATGAGAATGGGGGCGTGCTCAGTCCTCTTTTTTTTCCTGTAGTCCACAATCATCTCCTTTGTCTTGGTCACGTTGAGGGAGAGGTTGTTGTCCTGGCACCACACGGCCAGATCTCTGACCTCCTCCCTATAGGCTGTCTCATCGTTGTCGGTGATCAGGCCTACCACTGTTGTGTCGTCGGCAAACTTAATGATGGTGTTGGAGTCGTGCCTGGCCATGCAGTCATGGGTGAACAGAGAGTACAGGAGGGGACTGAGCACGCACCCCTGAGGGGCCCCCGTGTTGAGGATCAGTGTGGCAGATGTGTTGTTACCTACCCTTACCACCTGGGGGCGGCCCGTCAGGAAGTCCAGGATCCAGTTGCAGAGGGAGGTGTTTAGTCCCAGGATCCTTAGCTTAGTGATGAGCTTTGAGGGCACTATGGTGTTGAATGCTGAGCTGTAGTCAATGAATAGCATTCTCACGTAGGTGTTCCTCTTGTCCAGGTGGGAAAGGGCAGTGTGGAGTGCGATAGAGATTGCATCATCTGTGGATCTGTTGGGGCGGTATGCAAATTGGAGTGGGTCTAGGGTTTCTGGGATTATGCTGTTGATGTGAGCCATGACCAGTCTTTCAAAGCACTTCATGGCTACAGACGTCAGTGCCATGGGTCGGTAGTCATTTAGGCAGGTTATCTTAGAGTTCTTGGGCACGGGGACTATGGTGGTCTGCTTGAAACATGTTGGTATTACAGACTCAGTCAGGGACATGTTGAAAATGTCAGTGAAGACACTTGCCAGTTGGTCAGCACATGCTCGGAGTACACGTCCTGGTAATCCGTCTGGCCCTGCGGCCTTGTGAATGTTGACCTGCTTAAAAGTCTTACTCACATCGGCTACGGAGAGCGTGATCACATAGTCGTCCGGAACAGCTGGTGCTCTCATGCATGCTTCAGTGTTGCTTGCCTCGAAGCGAGCATAGAAGTGGTTTAGCTCGTCTAGTAGGCTTGTGTCACTGGGCAGCTCGCGGCTGTGCTTCCCTTTGTAGTCTGTAATAGTTTTCAAGCCCTGCCACATCCGACGAGCGTCAGAGCCAGTGTAGTATGATTCAATCTTAGACCTGTATTGACTCTTTGCCTGTTTGATGGTTCGTCGGAGGTCATAGCGGGATTTCTTATAAGCGTCCGGGTTAGAGTCCCGTTCCTTGAAAGCGGCAGCTCTACCCTTTAGCTCAGTGCGGATGTTTCCTGTAATCCATGGCTTCTGGTTGGGGTATGTACGTACGGTCACTGTGGGGACGACATCATCGATGCACTTATTGATGAAGCCAGTGACTGATGTGGTGTACTCCTCAATGCTGTCTGAAGAATCCCTGAACATGTTCCAGTCTGTGCTAGCAAAACAGTCCTGTAGCTTAGCATCTGCGTCATCTGACCACTTTTTTATTAGCCGAGTCACTGGTGCTTCCTGCTTCAGTTTTTGCTTATAAGCAGGAATCAGGAGGATAGAGTTATGGTCAGATTTGCCAAATGGAGGGCGAGGGAGAGCTTTGTATGCGTCTCTGTGTGTGGAGTAAAGGTGGTCTAGAGTTTTTTCCCCTCTGGTTGCACATTTAACATGCTGGTAGAAATGAGGTAGAACGGATTTAAGTTTCCCTGCATTAAAGTCCCCTGCTACTAGGAGCGCTGCATCTGGATGAGCGTTTTCCTGTTGATTAATGGCCTTGTACAACTCATTCAGTGCAATCTTAATGCCAGCATTGGTTTGTGGTGGTAAATAGACAGCTATGAAAAGTATAGATGAAAACTCTCTTGGTAAATAGTGTGGTCTACAGCTTATCATAAGATACTCTACCTCAGGCGAGCAAAACCTTGAGACTTCCTTAGTATTTGATTTTGTGCACCAGCTGTTGTTTACAAAAATACAGAGACCGCCACCCCTCGTCTTACCCGAGTCTGCCGTTCTGTCCTGCCGATGTAGCGTATAGCCTGCTAGCTGAATGTTGTCATTGTTGTCATTCAGCCACGACTCCGTGAAACATAAGATATTACAGTTTTTAATGTCCCGTTGGTAGGATAACCGTAATCTTAAATCGTCCATTTTATTATCCAAAGCTTGAACGTTGGCTAATAGGATTGATGGGAGAGGCAGTTTACTCGTTCGCCGTCGGATCTTTACAAGGCACCCCGACCTACGTCCACGGTATCTCCGTCTCTTCCTATTGATTCAATTATTACTATTGATTCAGTTCAGAATCAATAGTAATCCAATCAATCAATCCCTTATCTTGTAAAAACACTCATGTTTAGTTCAAACTCTGTTCTGATGGTTGGACATGACAGGTCCATACTTAAATATTTCAAACCTAACACAAACCCCCTAAATTTAACATAACAACCCTTTATAACCATCATACTAGGTGTGTTGTTTTTTATTTGAAAAACCCAATTTGAAAAACAACAACCACAAATAGCCAGGCCCCACTTAATTTGGTAACTAACTTTTACGACCTAAATACTGCCTAACTTCACTACTGCTCCCCCTATCCCTGGGCAACATTCCAATGAGATAAGCTAATCTCTTTCTCCTGGTTATACATTTTGTTAACCTTCAATTACCATCAGTAATCTAAAGATGGTAGTACACACAAAAAATGATACAAATATCCCCAGTCCTAACCCATCAATAATTGTTTGTATCAATCTAATTCCTCATAACTAATCCATAAAACCACTCAAAATTCCTTGAGTATACAATGATTATTTAATTGATTACCCTAAATCTGCTACATGTGATCTCATCTCAAATGATCCATTATCAATGATTTGATCAACCCCCTAGGAAAATCTGTCTCCCCTTCTATTGTTGCTGTTGAAGTGCTAAGTCAATGTTAGCCAATTCAAACACCTCACAATTTGGATCAAAGGGTTCTACTCTTTCTCCCTCAAGGACTAGTCACGCCTTATCTTCTTCTTCCTCACGCTCAAAGCTGGGAAATAGACGTCTGTTAGGCTTCTCTCTCTTTTCTTTCTTTCCTCCTCCCCTGGGTCTGCATTGAAAAGAGTTATGGCCTGTCTTACCACAGTATCTGCATGGGGCCTCACACTCTCTGGCGAAATGCCCTCCTTTGTTACAGTTGAAGCATCGACCTCCCCCACTGTAGCCTTCACTTTTCCCTGCCTTTACCCGCTATTTCCCCAAGAGTGGCCATTAGGTACTCTGCTCCTTTCTGCTCTTTCTTGGCTCTGTCCTGTCTGTTATTCTGCTCATGATGGAGTGCATGTCTCTCTGAGGCTATTACACAATTCAGTTATTTTCCCAACATACTCTCCGTGATAGGCCCATGGCAAAAGTGTCCTCTGGGCATCCCCTGAAACCCATTGCCCTCTAACGGCAGCCCAAACCTTACTATTCCTGTTTTGGGGTGGGTCATTCCTTCTACCGCTCTGGCCACGTCCTCTGTGTTCATGGCCCATCTGCTAAATGGCATATTATTATTATTATTACTGTATACATCTAAGGTTGCTGGGGCCTCTTTCATTCCCCGCCAATAGATTAGGTAAGGCTATCAGTGGGTACTGGCCCCCTCCTACTCTCTCTCTCTCTCTCACTGCTTCTTCATGCTCTTCTCCCATGTCTATATAGTGCCCTCTGGGAAGGGAGTTTGCTCTACTTCCTTGTTTCCTTTCCTCGCTCAATTCTCGTATGGTTCTCTCCATCTCCTGCAGCTGTTCCGCGCCTCTTCTTACTTCCTCTTCCAATATTTTCAATTCCTTATTTCTTTCTTCTCTCTCTCTGTCCTCCCTTTCCTGATTCTTCAGTTCTGTTTGGGTCAAACCCCCATCAAGCATCAGGCTTCCCCTGTCGCCGTCACCCATCAGGCTCATACGACTTTCTTCTTCCTGTAATCTGGACATGTTCTCAACCCCGTCTCGTATAGCTCTTGCTGCTTCTAGCAGTGCCCCTACCTCCTGTCTCCGATCGCCCAGATCGCAAGCCCTCACCCATTTTTCTCCTTCTTCCTCTTCTGGTCGCTTATGATATTCGACTTTCCCCACAATATCCAGTGTTGGAGCCATTAGCTTTGGTGCCTCGTATGGGGGTGGAGACGTAGGCAGTTCTGGGTATAATCTTGGTGGCGGTTCCGTAGGAAACCTGGATCCTTCCTTCTTGTCCTGCTTCTCCTTATTGTTCTGTGTTTCTTCCCACATTTTCTTAAGTTTTCCCAACATTGCTAGTCCTATTCTTTCCTTCAGCCTTGCTTTTTCCATTGCTTCCTTGATTTTACCTCTTCTGGGTTCTCCTTCTTTCTTCCATTCTTCCTCAGTTTTCTGGGTTTTCCACTTCAACGATTCCAGTATTTTCCCTGGCTCGCTTCCCACAGGCACTCCATCGGGGGATGGTATCCAACTATCCTCTATCCATTCCTTATATAGTTTCTCTCCTCGCCTGCTCCATTCCTTCCCGTCCTTTCCTCCATTAGTTTCAAGAACCTTCAATATTCTTTCCGCTTCTCCACTGGTAGTCATGTTTTTCGTTTTAATTTGTAATATTCGTCCGTTATTTAATTATTTAAAGTACGTCTATCTATTCATTTAAATCAAATTATTCCCACCTAATTAGTTAAAGTCGGTGCATATTTATATTTCAACGATAAACCAAATTATTTCAGTCGAATTATTTAACCAGTATTTTGGAGGGTCAAACATCAAACGTTAAATTAAATAATAAACCAAATTGCTTCAACTTAATTATTTAAAACCAGTATTATGCTATGTCAAACATCAAACGTTACAGTTCAGTTATATCAGTTCAAACGTTTCAGTTTAGTCATACTAGTTATTCATTATTTTACCTTTATGTTCCCAATTTACTATTACACCTACCAACCTCGCCTCCTATTCCTCCTCCTATCTACAAAATACTCTGCCGAACCTAGCCGTACCCTCGTAGTTACGGACCTCGCCGGTCGCTAGTATTTTATAAAAGATTTCCCGAACCTAACCGTACCCTCGTAGTTACGGACCTCGCCGGTGTAATTCTTCGATGCTAGCCATACCCTCGTAGTTACGGACCTCGCCGATAGCAATTACTAATTCAATTATTCCCTATATCCTCGAACCTAGCCATACCCTCGTAGTTACGGACCTCGCCGAGAGATTTCAATATTTTCCCCGAACCTAGCCGTACCCTCGTAGTTACGGACCTCGCCGATAGAACAATACTCTATGGTACCATGGTTTAACATCACATTCACCACAGGTTTGCATGTCACAATATGGTGCTTATCTACTCATAATAATTTGTATAATAATTCATAATTTAGTTCACTTACATCAAACAGGTGTTTCACAAAATTAACTTGGATAAAGCCAATGTGCAGAACTTTAGTTATATAACAATAGGTGTCTGCTTACCTGTTTTTAGTTGTCCGGACTCTTTGTGAAACACACCGTCCAACGACAGCGATGTCCAATCGGCCGGACAATTCCCAGCAAAGTCCCTCTACCAGATCACGTCGTTGGTCACCAATTGTCAAGTTGCGTCAATTCGAATCTGGTATAGGAACAAAAAGAGGTCAATACACGTCTTCTAAGATAGACTAGTATTTTAATTAATGCAAACACTTGAATGGTAAATATGATGTTCGTATATACGGGCCCACTGAAACACCACACAGGGCAGTCAGAGAACTATCTTTTTCAACCCAAGGTTCTTCTTTAATACTCTGACAGAGATAGTTCCTGCTCCAGGCTGGGCCTGTCAGAGTAGAGGCTGGGTGTGGTTTAAACTTACACAACCTATCGATGACGCATAGGCTGGTCCCAGCCCCTTGGCGCTTCACTGTTGCCAGGTGTTAGTTGTTTCTGTTGCAGTACACATGTCCTTGAGCGGTTTAACAAAGAGACAGTGTGTGTGTGAGTCACAAGTCTATCTCAGCTTACCCCCTAACGGTTCCTCACATTAATCACAGCTTGTTATGTTAAACAATCTATATCAGTACAACACAAACCTATTATGTTTAATCATTAATGTATTCTTTCTAAGCTAGGCATCACATCTAGTTGTAAGAGAATAGATCCCAACACATGTCCACAGAGGAACTCTGGAGCACTGTCAGAGTGACCATCGGGTTCTTGGTCACCTCCCTGACCAAGGCCCTTCTCCACCAATTGCTCAGTTTGGCCGGGCGGCCAGCTCTAGGAAGAGTCTTCGTGATTCCAAACTTCTTCCATCTAAGAATGATGGAGGCCACTGTGTTCTTGGGGACCTTCAATGCTGCAGACATTTTTTGGTACCCTTCCCCAGATTTGTTCCCCGACACAATCCTGTCTCGGACCTCTACGGACAATTCCTTCCATGTCATGGCTTGGTTTTAGCTCTGACATGCACTGTCAACTGTGGGACCTTATATAGACAGGTGTGTGCCTTACCAAATCATGTCCAATCAATTCAATTTACTACAGGTGGACTCCAATCAAGTTATAGAAACATCTCAAGGATGATCAATGGAAACAGGATGCACCTGAGCTCAATTTCGAGTCTCATAGCAAATACTTAAATAAAGTATTTCAGTTTTTTATTATTAATACATTTGTTAAAAAAAATCTAAAAACATGTTTTCACTTTGTCATTATGGGGTATTTTGTGTAAATTGATGAGGAAAAAAATATGTTTAATCAATTTTAGAATAAGGTTGTAACGTAACAAAATGTGGGAAAAGTGAAGGGGTCTGAATACTTTCCGAAAGCACAGTATATGTATGTATATTTACATGTATTTAACCCCTTTTATTTTTGGCACTAAACAGTCTCCATATACAGTACCAGTAAAAAGTTTGGACACACCTACTCATTCAAGGGTTTTTCTTTATTTTTACTATTTTCTACATTGTAGAATAGTAGTGAAGACATGAAAACTATAAATAACACATATGGAATCACGTAGTAACCGGAAAAGTGTTAAACAAATCAAAATATATTTTATATTTGAGATTCTTCAAATAGCCACCCTTTGCCTTGAAGACAGCTTTGCACACTCTTGGCATTCTCTCAACCAGCTTCACCTGGAATGGTTTTTCAACAGCCTTGAAGGAGTTCCCACATATGCTGAGCACTTGTTGGCTGCTTTTCCTTCACTCTGCGGTCCGACTCATCCCAAACCATCTCAATTGGGTTGAGGTCAGGGGATTGTGGAGGCCAGGTCATCTAATGCAGCAGTCCATCACTTTCCTTCTTGGTAAAATAGCCCTTACACAGCCTGGAGGTGTGTTGGGTCATTGTCCTGTTGAAAAACAAATGATGGTCCCACTAAGCCCAAACCAGATGGGATGGTGTATTGCTGCAGAATGCTGTGGTAGCCATGCTAGTTAAGTGTGCCTTGAAATCTTAACAAATCACAGACAGTGTCACCAGCAAAGCACCCCCACACCATAACAAATCCTCCTCCATGCTTTACGGTGGGAAACACACATGCGGAGATCATCCGTTCACCCACACTGCGTCTCCAAAAATCTCACATTTGGACTCCAGTCCAAAGGACACATTTCCACCGGTCTAATGTCCATTGCTCGTGTTTCCTGGATCAAGCAAGTCTCTTCATCTTATTGGTGTCCTTTAGTAGTGGTTACTTTGCAGCAATTCGACCATGAAGGCCTGATTCACACAGTCTCCTCTGAACAGTTGATGTTGAGATGTGTCTGTTACTTGAATTCTGTGAAGCATTTATTTGGGCTGCAATTTCTGAGGCTGGTAACTTTAATGAACTTATCCTCTGCAGCAGAGGTAACTCTGGGTCTTCCATTCCTGTGGCGGTCCTCATGAGAGCCAGTTTCATCATAGCGCTTGATTGTTTTGCGACTGCAAAAACAAGTTCTTGAAATGTTCCGTATTGACTGACCTCCATGTCTTAAAGTAATGATGGACTCATTTCTCTGCTTATTTGAGCTGTTCTTGCCATAATATGGACTTGGTCTTTAACCAAATAGGGCTATCTTCTGTATACCCCCCCCCACACACACACACACACACACATACACCTAGTCACAACACAACTGATTGGCTCAACGCATTAAGAAGGAAATAAATTCCATAAATTAACTTTTAAGAGGGCACACCTGTTAATTGAAATGCATTCCAGGTGACTACCTCATGAAGTTGGTTGAGAGAATGCCAAGAGTGTGCAAAGCTGTCATCATGGCAAAGGGTGGCTATTTGAAGAATCTCACATCTCAAATATATTTTGATTTGTTGAAAACTTTTTTGGTTACTACATGATTCCATATGTGTTATTTCATAGTTCTGATGTCTTCACTATTATTCTACAATGTAGAAAATAGTACACTGCTCAAAAAAATAAAGGGAACACTTAAACAACACAATGTAACTCCAAGTCAATCACACTTCTGTGAAATCAAACTGTCCACTTTGGAAGCAACACTGATTGACAATACATTTCACATGCTGTTGTGCAAATGGAATAGACAACAGGTGGAAATTATAGGCAATTAGCAAGACACCCCCAATAAAGGACTGGTTTTGCAGGTGGTGACCACAGACCACTTCTCAGTTCCCATGCTTCCTGGTTGATGTTTTGGTCACTTTCGAATGCTGGCGGTTCTTTCACTCTAGTGGTAGCATGAGACAGAGTCTACAACCCACACAAGTGGCTCAGGTAGTGCAGCACATCCAGGATGGCACATCAATGCGAGCTGTGGCAAGAAGGTTTGCTGTGTCTGTCAGCATAGTGTCCAGAGCATGGAGGCGCTACCAGGAGACAGGCCAGTACATCAGGAGACGTGGAGGAGGCCGTAGGACCGCTACCTCCGCCTTTGTGCAAGGAGGAGCAGGAGGAGCACTGCCAGAGCCCTGCAAAATGACCTCCAGCAGGCCACAAATGTGCATGTGTCTGCTCAAATGGTCAGAAACAGACTCCATGAGGGTGGTATGAGGGCCCGACGTCCACAGGTGGGGGTTGTGCTTACAGCCCAACACCGTGCAGGACGTTTGGCATTTGCCAGAGAACACCAAGATTGGCAAATTCGCCACTGGCGCCCTGTGCTCTTCACAGATGAAAGCAGGTTCACACTGAGCACATGTGACAGACGTGACAGAGTCTGGAGACGCCGTGGAGAACGTTCTGCTCCCTGCAACATCCTCCAGCATGACCGGTTTGGCAGTGGGTCAGTCATGGTGTGGGTTGGCATTTCTTTGGGGTCCGCACAGCCCTCCATGTGCTCGCCAGAGGTAGCCTGACTGCCATTAGGTACCGAGATGAGATCCTCAGACCATATGCACATCTGGGACATCATGTCTCGCTCCATCCAGCAACGCCACGTTGCACCACAGACTGTCCAGGAGTTGGATGCTTTAGTCCAGGTCTGGGAGGAGATCCCTCAGGAGACCATCCGCCACCTCATCAGGAGCATGCCCAGACGTTGTAGGGAGGTCATACAGGCACGTTGAGGCCACACACACTACTGAGCCTCATTTTGACTTGTTTTAAGGACATTACATCAAAGTTGGATCAGCTTGTAGTGTGGTTTTCCACTTTAAATTTGAGGGTGACTCCAAATCCAGACTTTTTGTGTGATTTTGTTGTCAGCACATTCAACTATGTAATGAAAAAAGTATTTAATAAGATTATTTCATTCATTCAGATCTAGGATGTGTTGTTGAAGTGTTCCCTTTATTTTTTTGAGCAGTGTACAAATAAAGAAAAACCCTTGAATGAGTAGGTGTGTCCAAACATTTGACTGGTAGTGTATACTTCCATTCATTTTTTCAACTGCTACTGGGGGACCTTGTGAGGCCTGTGGGCGTCCTACAACAAAACAACCGACGAATGTGAGAGTCTCACATTTCCACAGAGGGGTCATATTAGTGTGTAGCCCAAACTATTTGGACGCTACAGACAGAAGTTGGCAGATCGGCTGTTCCGACTTCTGACGAGTCCCAAGACCCTTGTGGGGGTCATAGAGCAAAACAGAGAAAACCATCGTGTTCGGGAGAGTCTCATTCTTCCATAGATCAGTCATAATAGTTCGGTCGCTACAGACAATTTTGTTAGAAGAGCGATATTTGGGATTTCTCATGGTCTGACAAACACCGCTCTAGCTCTGTCACCTTTTACCGCAGATCGGTGGGCTGCGGTGGATTGAGATGCCAGATATCTCTAGATTAAACTAACAGATTGTTATTGGGATTTTTTTATTATGCTCATTAGATTTCCGTGGGGTCGCGGAAATCGACTCTAGGAGGTTAAGGGAAAGGCAACTTTACATTTTAGTTCCACACAAGAGGCTTTGCATAATGCTGTTTTGCCAACTACTATGGTCATTCAATGACGACAAACATAGGAATTGGCAAGAGTAGCCCAAACAGATCTGGGACTAGGCCATGGCAGGACACTTCCACTTCCTCACCCACGACCGTAGGCTCCAGATCTAAAGGCGTCAGCATGCTTCAGTTAGGCTGACGCCTAGCTGAACCCTCGCATACTCCCTTAAAAGACCACTTGAAAAACAAGAAAAAAGCGGGATTAGTACTTTGTCCATTTTGAGATGCCATAGCCAGTATACACTTCCTCAAAATAGTTCAAATTAATCTACTGAAGATAATAGCGGACGATATTGCCACTCCTATTTGCCAAATCTTCAATTTAAGACTTGAGTAAAGCCAGAGTGTCTATGTATGCGGATGACTCAACACTATACAAATCAGCTACTACAGCGACTGAAATGACTGCAACACATAACAAAGAGCTGCAGTTAATTTCAGAATGGGTGGCAAGGAATAAGTTAGTCCTACATATTTCAAAAACTAAAATCATTGTATTTGGGACAAATCATTCACTAAACCCTAAACCTCAACTAAATCTTGTAATAAATAAGGTGGAAATTGAGCAAGTTGAGGTGACTAAACTATTTGGAGTAACTGTCATTGTCAAAACATATTGATACAACAATAGCTAAGATGGGGAGAATAATAAAGCACTGCTCTACCTTCTTAAGTGTGTGCCCCCAGTCTTGGAGGGATGCAAAAGTAATTCCGCTACCTAAGAATAGTAAAGCCCCCTTAACTGGCTCAAAAAGCCAACCAAACAGCCTGTTACCAACCAAAAAATGGTGTTTGACCAGGTACAATGCTATTTTACTGTAAACAAATTGGCAACAACCTTTCGGCATGCTTATAGGGAATGGCATTCAACAAGCACAGCACTTACACATGACTGATGATTGGCTGAGAGAAAATTATGATAGAAAGATTGTGGGGGCTGTTTTGTTAGACTTCAGAGTTAAACCCTAAACCTCAACTACATCTTGTAATAAATAATGTGGAAATTTAACAAGTTGAGGTGACTAAACTGCTTGCTGTAACCCTGGATTGTAAGCTGTCATGGTGAAAAAATGTTGATACAACAGTAGCTAAAATGGGTAGAAGTCTGTCCATAATAAAGCGTTACTCTGCCTTTTTAACAACACTATCAACAAGGCAGGTCCTACAGGTTCTAGTATTGTCGCACCTGGACTAATGTTCAGTAGTGTGGTCAGGTGCCACAAAGAGGGACCTCGGAAAATTACAATTGGCTCAGAACAGGGCAGCACGGCTGGCCCTTAAATGTACAGTGGGGAAAAAAAGTATTTAGTCAGCCACCAATTGTGCAAGTTCTACCACTTAAAAAGATGAGAGAGGCCTGTAATTTTCATCATAGGTACACGTCAACTATGACAGACAAATTGAGAAAAAAAAATCCAGAAAATCACATTGTAGGATTTTTAATGAATTTATTTGCAAATTATGGTGGAAAATAAGTATTTGGTCACCTACAAACAAGCAAGATTTCTGGCTCTCACAGACCTGTAACTTCT